>NC_079228.1:34353934-34541315 GCF_029633865.1 Lampris incognitus | reverse complement strand
CCCTACTGCGTCACGACAAGACAAAAAGGAGGAGCCACCCTGTGGCGCTATTTGGCATTGCATTTATATTTAAATTTACTTTTTAAATTTTTTTTTAAAAATAAATGTATTTCTGATTTTTTCCCCTTTTTCTCCCAATTTAGTGGCCAATCGATCCCTATGTTAGTTCAAACCCCCACCCTCGTACCGCGTGCGTTCGCCAACTGCATCTCTCCGCCGGCAGTCTCGAAGGAGACGCCTCGCCACTTCCGTGAGAAGGCGACTCCAGGCCGAACCACTGCTTACACACACACACACACACACACACACACACACACACACACACACACACACACACACACACACACACACACACACACACATTCATGTGACCAACACAAGCCCTAACCCTAACCCCCCTCCCGAAGACAGCGCTGCCAATTATTGCTGCTTCATCGAGTCCGACCATAGTCGGATCTGACGAGACCGGGGCGCGAACCCCCAGTCCCCAGCGGGCAACTGTATCGACACAAAGCTGATGCTTAGACCGCTACACCACAGCGGACCTGTACATTTACATTTATATTTATATTTGTGGTGGTATAGCTAGTGTGGGGTATAGCTCAGTGGTAGAGCATTTGACTGCAGATCAAGAGGTCTCCGGTTCAAATCCGGATGCCCCCTAAATATTGTCCTGTGATGGACTGGTGGCCTGTCCAAGGTGTCTCCTCGCCTGCCGCCCAATGACCGCTGGTATAGGCTCAGCATCCCGGACACAGAGGGAGAGAGACTTCACTTTTAAAATAACTTTTATTTACATCACAGTAAAAAAAACGAACACTCCATTCCCATCAAGTCAACATTAAACAAACTGGTAAGCTAAAAAAACAAAATATCCTGCATCATTACTCCATCAGAATACACACACACACACACACACACACACACACACACACACACACACACACACACACACACACGACCATAACGAATTAGAAATCCAGAACAAGTGACCCATCTTCACTTAGTGACCATAAAACACGTCGTAGCCCCCCCACACAGCCCTGACAGAGTCCAGATCACTGGTCAGGGTGTAGAAAGCGTGCTCTAGTCTCAGACGAGCCGCCACCAAAGCCTTCATGCTCTGCACCACACCGGTCCAGCCCTGACCTAGCATCTGGTTCCTCCTGGTCTTCCAGATCGCTAGCTTGACAGTGCTGAACTAGGACCAGGAGCAGCCTTCTTCTCGCCGTGTATTTGGGCACCAAAACAAACATGGGGATGGAGAAAACCTCACCCAGAGAGAGAGAGCGAGAGAGAGGGGGGGGGGAGGGAGAGAGAGAGGGGGGGGGGGAGAGAGAGAGAGAGGGGGGGGGGAGAGGGAGAGAGAGAGAGAGAGAGAGAGAGAGAGAGAGGGAGAGAGGGGGGGAGAGGGAGGGAGAGAGAGAGGGAGAGAGAGGGAGAGAGGGGGGAGATGGAGGGAGAGAGAGAGAGAGAGAGAGAGAGAGAGAGAGAGAGAGAGAGAGAGAGAGAGAGAGAGAGAGAGAGACATCGGGCAGGTGCGGGTGGAGAGAGCTAGCAGCATGTGGCTAGTTAGCAAGAGCCCCGGGATTGCCGACTAGCTCAGAGTCGAGTTCAACACTGCGACCTTATTGTGTAGTACACACGTCGATCACACACTTGCCGCCATTGTGTCGGCCACACAACCGCAGGTCTCCACGGCACCATGTCCGCCGGTCACAGACGTGAACGGTGAAACACAAAAAACTACAACCTGCGCCACCCCCTTTGGGGTGACGGTCCGCTCTCGTGGACGCCGGCGGAAGCGGCGCTGAGCGCGCTCTACCCTACTGCGTCACGACAAGACAAAAAGGAGGAGCCACCCTGTGGCGCTATTTGGCATTGCATTTATATTTAAATTTACTTTTTAATTTTTTTTAAAAATAAATGTATTTCTGATTTTTTCCCCTTTTTCTCCCAATTTAGTGGCCAATCGATCCCTATGTTAGTTCAAACCCCACCCTCGTACCGCGTGCGTTCGCCAACTGCATCTCTCCGGCCGGCAGTCTCGAAGGAGACGCCTCGCCACTTCCGTGAGAAGGCGATTCCAGGCCGAACCACTGCTTACACACACACACACACACACACACACACACACACACACACACACACACACACACACACACACACACACACACACACACATTCATGTGTGTGACCAACACAAGCCCTAACCCTAACCCCCCTCCCGAAGACAGCGCTGCCAATTATTGCTGCTTCATCGAGTCCGGCCATAGTCGGATCTGACGAGACCGGGGCGCGAACCCCCGTCCCCAGTGGGCAACTGTATCGACACAAAGCTGATGCTTAAACCGCTACACCACCGCGGACCTGTACATTTACATTTATATTTATATTTGTGGTGGTATAGCTAGTGTGGGGGTATAGCTCAGTGGTAGAGCATTTGACTGCAGATCAAGAGGTCTCCGGTTCAAATCCGGATGCCCCCTAAATATTGTCCTGTGATGAACTGGCGGCCTGTCCAAGATGTCTCCCCGCCTGCCGCCCAATGACCGCTGGGATAGGCTCCAGCAACCCTGATTGGGATGGGCGGCTTGGATAATGGACGGTTGGATTTATATTTACCGGACTCGGACTGTTACAAGACCATCCCTTTATCTATCTGTTTTACTGCCCACTCCTCTTTTCATCCTCCCTCCTGTCTGTCCCACGTATCATCCCGTGGCTGTGGACAGTCAAACATACAGTCAAGCTCAGGACAATCGTTCACTATTATCGTTTATCGTCTTTCCATAGTATTGTATTGGGATGACTTTCTGATATCGTGACGCACAATTTTGCCGCCCCCAAAATAGCGATGACGAGATTCGGTTCGATGTTATCCTCGCATTAACGAACAGTCCAATGTAATGAACCTCAGCTGCATTCTTAAACGTGGTGTTTCTGCATATGTAAGAAGATTTTTGGGGCTATATATCGATATTTTGCAAAAACGCCCAATAATTATCGTTATAATGGTATTTATCTCTCCGCACGGTAGACAGTTTCTGCAGACCGTCGATGACTGAAGGCCGAGTTACTAAATGGACGGACCGGATTCCCTGAAGAGTTTGAGAGACCAGCCTTTGTAAAATTCGGTCCTTGAAAAGCATAAAACAAGACGTCCTTAAGGAAATTCTTGAAAGTGTGAAAAATGTTGAACTCGGAGTCGTACTGGCAGTAAAACATACGTCTGACATGCCCACACCGTGGTCTCATAGACGGGGAGCAGACAAAACAGGAAGACGCAATGCACTTCCTTGTCCAACCGCCAGACCAAGGGCACCGCAAAACAAAACAAAAACAAAACAAAACAAAAAACCCTAAAAAAACAAGAGTTCTAATGCTATTGTATGGTGACCTGAGTGGGATATTCTTAGTGGTATTGTTGTGTTGTGCTTTCTCTGGCCCTTCTTCACAATAGTGCTAACCAGACCAATTACAGTTGCATAAAGCCACCGAGGAGGCATTCTGAACACGTGACGTCAATAGTAGTACTGGCTCACGCGCGCAGACAGTCAGAGCGAGAGAGAGAGAGAGTGAGAGAGAGAGAGAGAGAGAGAGAGAGAGAGAGAGAGAGAGAGGGAGAGAGAAGGAGAGAGAGAGGGAGAGGGAGAGAGAGAGGGAGAGAGAGAGTGGTCTTAAGTCAACAGAGTTAATAAGCTAGAAGCAAACCTAACTTTAGAAGTATAAACACTTGGAGGTTACTCCTGCAAGTGCTTATTGCAGACCACTTGTGATGCCTTTGTTTATCCTTTTCTAAGTGTCTAAATGGAAGCGTCGCAACGGTGTCCTGTGCAGACCCTCTATCTCATAAAAGCGTTGGACTTTTCAGGAATTTCACGTTTTTGTTTTCCCTCTTCACATCCAATATTCTGTGATATTTGCCGGTGTTCTTGGTGTTTTTGCAGTCATGAAACATTCGGCGGCTAACAGAGAGAACGTATAAGCAAGCCACCAGCAGTAGAAGATAAACAGCATCGGGGTCACCGGGGTCATGAAAGATCCCAGCAAACAAAAAAAAACGTCCCCAGCACGTCCCCTAAAGGTCCTCTCCGAACGTCCGGTAAATGTCATTGTGTGGGGTTTTCATTACGTCACCGGGACGTCCCGATGACATTACAGAGACGTCAGGAGAAAGTCCTCTAGACGTCCCCGGGACGTCCCGACGACATTACAGAGACGTCAGGAGAAAGTCCTCTAGACGTCCCCGGGATGTCCCGACGACATTACAGAGACGTCAGGAGAAAGTCCTCTAGACGTCCCTGGGACGTCCCGACGACATTACAGAGACGTCAGGAGAAAGTCCTCGAGACGTCCCGACGACATTACAGAGACGTTAGGAGAAAGTCCTCTAGACGTCCCCAAGACGTCCCGACGACATTATAGAGACGTTAGGAGAAAGTCCCCGGGACGTCCCGACGACATTACAGAGACATTAGGAGAAAGTGCTCTAGACGTCCCCTGGACGTCCCGACGACATTATAGAGACGTTAGGAGAAAGTCCCCTGGACGTCCCGACGACATTATAGAGACGTTAGGAGAAAGTCCCCGGGACGTCCCGACGACATTATAGAGACGTCAGGAGAAAGTCCTCCCCGGAACGTCCCGACGACATTTACAGAGACGTCAGGAGAAAGTTCTCTAGATGTCCCCGGGACGTCCCGGGGACGTTATTGTGGGACGTTCAAAAAACGTCCTGAAGACATTACAGGGATGTTAGGGGAAATTCTTCTAGACGTCCCCGTGACGTTATTGAACGTCCCGAGGAACGTCCCCGTGACGTAATGCAAACCCTACACAATGACATTTCCCGGCCGTTCGGAGAGGACCTTTAGGGGACATGGTGGGGACTTTTTGTTTGCTGGGGTAAGAGTCTACTGCAGGACGCAGAGGCTTCTTACACTTGTTTACTGTATTTTGTTTGTTGTTTTCCAAAGTGAATGAATGGAGGCTCGTGGGCTCAGCCTGTTGTCTCTCTCTCATGAAAGCGCCAGGGTGAAACACAGACGGCTCAACATCACCGTGGCCTCGTGAACAGCGAGAGGAACTCCGGGTCCCGCATCACCGGGACACACCGCGCCGTGTCTCTCGTCACACTGAAAGGAAAATGTTTATTTGTCCTCCAGCCGCAATTATTTTCCTCGTCAGCGGGGTTTCTCTTCTTCGGATCGGTCGGCTGTGCTTCATGACAAAGTTATTTTCACTTTCTCCCGATTCTCAGACTCGCACCGTTTCTTCCTTTGTTAAATGTTAAGCGCTTTGTAACATTGTGTTTAAAACCTGATCAGTAAATAAAATCATTGTTGTTGTTGTGAAAACAGAGAATTTAACGTCCTCTCTCTTTCCGTCCACAAAATCATTAATGATTATATTCATATTTTCAGTCACACGTTGTGTGTGTGCGCCTACGTGTGTGTGTGTGCGCGCGCGCGCGCCTACGTGTGTGTGCGTGCATGCATGCATGCACCGTACGCGCCTGTGCATTAGGTGTGAACGGTGTGCACGTGCCGCTTCACCCTCCCACTTGCACATCAGTATGGATGAGCGCGTGTCCGTGCACGCGGGCAGAAAGAGGCGGACGTGTCTGCGTTGATTCCTTGCTGTCGTCTATGGCGACGCATTACCCCGCTACGCGGCGTGAGATCAGCCCCCCGTCAGCCTACGCGAGGAGAAGCAGATCCCCGGTGCCTGTTTCAGCCCCTCTCCGTCAGTCTGGATCCACTAGAGGGAGACGTCCGAGCACTTTTGCGCAACGAGTTCCCCTTTGCAGCATTGAATGTGGACGAAGCGAGGCAGGGAAAACCACATTATTTAACAACCCCCCCCCCCAAAAAGATAGAAAACTGCGTCAAGACTTGTAAATACATCAAACCAAGATCTTTTTAAACTTTACGTAATGAATCCTTGACTAAAACGTGCATCCAGAGCATCATGTTGGCCACAGCAGTAGGAGAAGCGGACGCTCCTCACAGATGCGACAGGTACTCCTGCTCCGCTGCGGGGAAACGGGTGGAGCCGTCCTGAGGGTGGAGGGGGAAGCTTTCCTTTCTTCTCTCACTCAAAATCAACCTAATGAGTTGCGACCCCAGACCCCCCCCCCTCCACTGGCATGTTTTTACAGTTTTTTTTCTTTTCTTTTAGTATTCATGCTTATTCATGCTTTCATTTCAAAATCCCTGCACGCGCCCTCTCCACCCAGATAGCTGCACCATACAGCTGACGTTGCGTCACCTCCACACGTTCTGCATTAGCTTGACAGCCAATGCGGCCCATTGTGGCGGATCAGCAGAATGACTTCTTTGTGTGTGTGTGTGTGTGTGTGTGTGCGTGCGTGTGTGTTGCTTATAGTTGTGTCATTCTCGTACAGGATGTGAGCAAAGCTTGGCCCTGTGGCTGCAGACTTGCAGAGAGGTGCCCCCAGCCACCCCTGAACCACAAGTTACCCTTGTTGGAGCACCGTAGGCACAACCCGCCGCGTCTGCGTGAGTCACGTTGTGTGGGCGCGAGTGTAGGAGTGAGAAAAAAAAGAGAGAGGTCTATTTCCTTTGTGTTCACTGATTCGCAGTGAATCGTCTCCTCGACTGCAGGGGCAACGCGGGGCACTGCAGGACAAAGCTCCCACCAGGCAGCGGCTCACCCTCGTCCACTGAACGTCAACCAGTTGAAAATGTATAGCATCTTACGCGCGCGCGCGCGCGCACACACTTCCCCTTTTGCTGACTCTGGTGCCACACGAGGAATCTAGACAAGGGGTCACACACACACACACACACACACACACACACACACACACACACACACACGCAGACATATGAAGACATACAACGAGAAAGAGAAACCAGCTCTTCAGGTTCCTCCTCGGGTTTCTCTGTGTAGGCAGAGAGAGAGAGTGACTGTGTGTGTGTGTGTGCGTGTGAGCGAGAGAGAGAGAGAGAGAGAGAGAGAGAGAGAGAGAGAGAGAGAGAGAGAGAGGGACGATGTGTGTGTGTGAGCGAGAGAGAGAGGGACTGTGTGTGTGTGTGTGAGAGAGAGAGAGAGAGAGAGAGAGAGAGAGAGAGAGAGAGAGAGAGAGAGAGAGAGAGAGGGACGGTGTGTGTGTGTGTGTGTGTGTGTGCGTGTGTGTGCGTGTGTGAGCGAGAGATAATTCTGCATTGACAGCAGACCCCCCCCCTCCCTGTCTTCCTCTTCGGACCACGTGACTCCGCGGGGCCTCTCCAGACGCTGAGTAAAGGTGTTTTGGTGAAGAAAGCGTCAAAGCAGCCCCGAAACTGCTGCACGTTACTTCACCAGAAACCACTGCAAATCCCTCCTGACAGCACTTTACCCCCCCACCCCACCCTCTCTCTATGTATATATAATAAATTAAACTTGTGTGTGTGTGTGCGTTTGTGAAAATAAAACCCAAAATGCCGTCGCAACACTGTAGGTTTATTTTTGCATGACAATCCCCACAGCAGATTTATTTTTATTTTACCCCCCTTTTTTTCTCCCCAGTTGTATCCGGCCGATTACCCCACTCTTCCGAGCCGTCCCGGTCTCTGCTCCACCCCCCCTGCCGATCCGGGGAGGGCTGCAGACTACCACATGCCTCCTCTAATACATGTGGAGTCGCCAGCCGCTTCTTTTCCCCTGACAGTGAGGAGTTTCACCAGGCGGACGTCACGCTATTCCCCCCAGTTCCCCCTCCCCACCGAACAGACACCCCGACCAACCAGAGGAGGCGCTAGTGCAGCGACCAGGACACAGACTCACATCCGGCTTCCCACCCCGCAGACACGGCCAATTGTGTCTGTAGGGACGCCCCACCAAGCCGGAGGTAACACGGGGATTCGAACCGGCGATTCCCGTGTTAGTAGGCAACGGAACAGACCGCTACTCTACCCGGAGGCGTTTTGGCCGTTCGTTCACACGACAACGGCGTTTTTGGGAGCCTGAAAACGCAAACTTTTTTAAACCGGGTTCCGGAGTGAAACATTTTGAAGACGCAACCCCAGCGTCGCCGTGTGAACTGGGGAGACGGTGACGTCACGGCTCCACTTCGCACATGCGCGTTACGTTTTCAGTCAAACGGCCATGCGCGGGTAAGGACAATGGCGGACCACCGAGCTGTGTTTAACTTAGGTGTGTCTGCTAAGTCGTCTGAAGGCGGAACGTTTTTAAAACGCAAAGGAAAAACGTTCCCGTTTTCAGCAAGAGCGTTGTCGTGTAAACGTAGATGAGTGAGGAAACGTTTCCTCTCAATAACTGTTGCGTCCAGATGAACTGATTCATCCACCCGCTTATCCTGGTTCAACTTCCGGGTGCTGAAGGGCTTGTGTGACCTTTGACATCAGTAGGTGTTGGGAAACAGGGCGCTGGCCAGAGGCCTGGTTCCGCTGTCTCCGCCCACTTCCTGGTTCCTGCGGGTTTGTTTTTTGTTTTTAATGGCGCACAGCGTGTACTTGAAATCCTCCTTGTAGCGTCTCTGTTCTACATCAAAATTCGTCCCCATCTGTTCAGATTAACAAATCACACCACTTCTAACGCTGTGGTGGAGTCAGGCTACAAACATCCCTGCCGTCTGGCGCGTTTTGACGCCATATTATCTGTTGTTCATCAACGGCCACAGTTCACAAATCCGAGGTCCTGACTCACTGTGGTCATTAAAGACCCCGTGGCGCCTATCGCAAAGAGTGGGGGGTTCCCCGGTGTCCTGGCAAAATTCCCAAACTGGCTCTCTCCATCTGGCCACCTAATCACCCCCCCCCCCGGTGTAACTGGATCAATGATTCCTCCCTCTCCACCGCAAACTGATGTGTGGTGAGAGTTCTGGCGCAAAATGGCTGCCGTGCATCACCCAGGCGGGCGCCACACCATTGATGGTGG
Organism: Lampris incognitus; assembly: GCF_029633865.1. Classification (NCBI taxonomy): domain Eukaryota; kingdom Metazoa; phylum Chordata; class Actinopteri; order Lampriformes; family Lampridae; genus Lampris; species Lampris incognitus. The sequence goes on along the minus strand of NC_079228.1, from coordinate 34,532,408 downwards.
TTGAAGTGAGTTACCCCCTTCCCTGTGAAGCGCCTTGGGTGTCTAGAAATAGTACTTTTCATGATAAATAATAATTATAATAATAATCATTACATTTATAAATGTAATGTTAACTACTAATAAGACCCGTTAGCCCCTAGCTAAGGGGTCTAACCCTTTAGCCGAGCGGTTAGTGATATCGCCTTGTGGTGCAGTACACCTCGTATCGAATCCCGCACCGGGCAAGAAAATAACCGGTTACAGTAATGATTATTATTTATCATCTATGTCAGATATGAGAGAGAGCACTAATCCAACACACATTCAACCTTTTCTTTTTTTAAAAAATATGTTCAATGAACAATGAAAAAGGAGCCATTGCAGGTTTGCGTCTCAAGATATTTTAAAGGTGCGTTTCATACAGTGTTCATCCAGAGTCCTACATATGCAGGCTCAAGCATATTTACACAACATATAGATATATTTATGTATATGTATATATATATGTATATATGTACAGTCCTTATATAGAAAACAGAACTACTAACAAAAATAATCAGCTTTTTATAGCAGCAAAAAAGGAAGAAACTAAGAGAAATATATATATTTACATCTTTTTTTTGTTTCAAATGAAAAGGCATATTACATACATGTTTTCCCATTCTTTAAGTTTTCTTTGTGATTAAACCTCTGTGAGGATAAGAGTATACAGGCATCTCTCACCATCATTCACAACACACAGACAGTCTTCTAAATGCAATGCAGAGCCCTTACATAGACAGAGTTGGACCAGGTTGTCAAAAGGAGCCACATTTGCTGACCCCCCCCCCTTTCTTTCTTTTTAACTGAACTGGCTGTCAATATGGGGAAAATAAACATCCACCAGAAAACTGCACTGGTGAGATGTTGAAGATTCTTGGCATGGAAAAAAACAAGCTACTTTGCCAAAGACCTGGATCAGGATTATAGATTTAAAATGGCAGCTGCTTCAAAGTGCATTGGCCAAACTCTGACTATCAATGGCTCTGTTTAAATGCAGAACAGCAAGGACAAGAGAAGACTTTCCTAAGTGAATTTAAACACGGTGGGGGACAATAAATGCAACTCACAGATTGTAAATATTAACTTCTGGTATTGCAGCCATCGGTTTCAGAAAGTGTTAGGTGTAAACCTGGTGCTTGGAAAGAATAACCACCAAAACAGAAACTGAGATGACATTTTAACACACCATTAGCTTTACGTTGTAAGCACCTGTGAATTCAAACACACACTCACGCGCACACCGCTCTCATCCATTCCAGTCTCTCTGCAGCAACTATCCTGCAACCACTACAGTAAGAGCTTTTTTTTTTTAATAAAGTGAATGTGTCCTTTTAAAACAAGAAAGCTAAAAAATAAATAGCCGAGATTTCAATTCTCTTCTTTCTGCAAGACAGTTTTTTTCTTCATTTTAGCTTTAACTTTGTATGTGCAAGTTCTGTGCGACGTCAGACCTCCTGGCATGTCGAAACGACAATACAAAGTGATTTCACCGGGAATGAAATCACTTTACATTCACTGACTTAGACTTTATAAGTCACCTGATGGAATAAAAAAAAAAGTACTCAATCGCCCAATAGGCCATGCAAGAGGCCACGCTATCTTAACATTCCAGGGTCTACGGTGAGAGGCTCGGGACAAAAAGAGCAAAAAACAAAACTTCCCATTGCATTACACCAGAGACACTTCAAACTGTACTTCAAGTATTCAAGCCTCGCTGTTCCTTCCCTACACGCGTAACACGGACGTGTCGCTGCCAACCCATCGGTGCAGTAAGCTGCGTTCACACCGGCGGCGACTCGGCGACATACAGCGGCGACACGCTGTCGCTTGCAGCCAGCTTGTGGGCGCTGCTAACATGGTTCTGAGGAAGTGGGCGACACATGTATTGACAGGAGATGCATCGATTCTCTTTTGTGTGTGTGTGTGTGTGTGTGTGTGTGTGTGTGTGTGTGTGTGTGTGTGTGTGTGTGTGTGTGTGTGTGTGTGTGTGTGTGTGTGTGTGTGTGTGTGTGTGTGTGTTACTCACTGCAACTCACCAGTGCAGCAAAGGTACTGAGGGTATTCACAGTGGTGTTGTGGGCACGCTGTTATTATTAGGGCCACGTCTCACGCCACCTCGGCTAAGTGTGCCGTCCTGTGGGAATCCATTACTGGGTGATGTCTGACTAGTAGCACACGTTTTTCTTTCCGGCGGAAACTTAACTTAGAAATAAAAAATTAAAAAAGCACGCGTTTACGCAATGTGCATTGGTAGCATATTCTCTACACTTGCATCTTATGTTTATAATATAAACTACTACTAAGACACGTTAGCCCCTAGCTAGCGGGTCTGACCCTTTAGCCGAGCGGTTAGTGATGCCGCCTTGTGGTGCAGTACACCCCGTATCGAATCCCGCACCGGGCAAGAAAATAACCTGTTACACTGGTGTGTAGTGGGCAGGCTAAGCTAACTGCTAGCTCATTGCACAGGCAGTTCCGTCAGTCAGTGATTTTGTTCTTTAGTTTACTTTGACGTGTGTTCTTGTAGTGTCTGGACGTGTTTTTGGCTTTGTGTTGCACTGCCGTGGGCAGAGGGAAACGATATTTCGTTTCATTTCATGTACTTGCACACGACATGACAAATAAAAGCGTTCCCGATTAATCGAGAATCAAGTGACGCCCCGACGCGTGTATTTCCCATTAAAACGTTTCAGGCGATCCAGCTTGTGGTTGAAAAGGTTCCCCATCAACATGTCGTGACAGGAACGCCGGTAACCGCTCTATTCAGGTTCTCCTCCATGTTGGCTATAGGAGCTAAAATGCTAATAGGAACCAAAGTTTAGGGAAAATGTTTCGCAGAGAGAATATAAGAGGAACACGTCTGCCCTCTGATTGGCCGTCGCTCAGCTGCGTCACCGCTTATTTGCATAAAGTTCAACGTCGCCTGGCAGCGTAGGCCCCACGATATTATGAACCCTACATAGGCCTCGCCAAGACCCAGAATCCTACTATGGCCACGCCAAGACCCGATGCCTCTGATTGGCTAGTACTCGTTGCCTCCGTTGGTTAGGTTGGTTAAGGTTAGGGTTAGCCAATCACAGACAGAGTAGGGCGGGTCTTGGCGAGGCCTTGTAGGGTTCATAATATCGCCCCCCGGAGACCGTCGGAAACCAATGACTTCCGGCCGCTTTGTCGCTGCCGGTGTGAGCGCAGCACCAGAATGTAACACAACATGACGAAACCTGCAACACTACCAAGGCATTTATGTCGCGTTTTATGTTGAAACGTGTTAAAATATGTGCATGTGCTGAAACTGACGTGCTCTTGTTACGAGTGTACCGACTCAGACCTCCGCACAATGCAAGTTCAAGTTAAAAAAGATTACATGTCGGTTTTTTATATTCGGACAAGAGAAAGGAATATACAGCCATGCATTAAAAAAGAGACCCCTGACCAAGGACAGCAAAGACAGACCACCATAGTGATTTGCCCGGGATCATATTATGGCATTCAACACATGCACGCCGGTGTTGCTGCATGCAAAACCTAGCAACTCAAAAGTTCATAAATTGTCATGTTTCTGTTGGAACTGAAAGTGTACGTATACATCCTTTAACAGGGTATTTGTTTAAGGCCCTAAGGCCCAGAAAATCCATTCAATAGCTAATGATCTTCCAATGGAGCAGTCATCCCACTTACATGTGAAGTCTGCCTTTCGCATCACTGTACTGTCCCCACATTTGTGTCCTAGTATAGCCAGAGCCGGGTCAAGCCACAATGCAAAACACCTGGCACCGATTCATCATGTCTGCATTGACTGAAACTAAAAAAATAGCTCCACAACGGCTACACTATGGACAACTATCCAAACAGGCGCACCAACGGTCTTTAAGTCACTTCACTTTCAGTGCAATCCCATACAGCGAGTATTAACACAATTTTAACACATCTCAGAAGTCAAATAAAAATAAGTTTCAAACGAAACACTACACCATCGGCAAAGGAACTCTCAAACATGTACATTGCCGTTCCTTTCAATTTGCATTTTTAAGATGATTGAGTTGAAGGAAACCTGACCTGAATCCATGGCCTGTGTACTGACAAGTGGTAAGCAAACAGAAGGAGCAGCTCTGAAAGGGATTTTGACAGAAAGATGCCATCTCATGCATGAGACGCATACCCCGAAATACAAACACTGTCCAATCAATATCACAGTCCACCCCCTCACCGAGGAACGCAGGCCATTATTGCAAAACTGAACTGATTTGTCAATAAACGAATGCACTATTAAAACACATACAAACGTGCTTGTTCTCTTTTACAATGTTAAGTTTGGTTTTACATGCCTAGCATCGTGTGCCACCGAAACATTCCAAAGATTAAGATTGAGGTTATTTCACTTGATTTGTTTACACTCAGTAGCAATATTCACGACAAATATTAGTTTAATACAATAACAATGGGTGTGGGAGTTTAGACATACATTTATGACCTGTGTTGGTGTAATTCTGGGTATCTGCAGGTATATTGAGTATGTCCATCCTTCCTAACACCACGCTTCTGCCTTTGCAGTCCTCTCATCTGATGTTACAGGAGCCATTTTGCATCCCTCCTTGCAGGCGTTTGGATTAACTACACTTGGGGATACAAAATGGTTCAATCAGAAGTCCAACAGACAATCCGAAGAGAGTAAAAGAAGTTTGGCTCACCCAAGTAATCAGAACGGAGGATGAGAGAGACAGAGGGATTGTAAATGGATCCTGCAATATTTCAGAGGTTTGGCTGTGGACAATTTGTAGTTTTATCAAAAGGCAACAAAGGGGTTTTACTCATGTCAAGTCAGAGGTTGTTCATCGGTATACATGTACATTTCTGAACTCAAAACTCCCAGCAGTTAACTGGCAGATTTCTGCGTGATCGCGGGCTGCCCCAAAGTTGGAGTTCCTCGTTTTTTGTGTTAAACTGAGTTGTGCGCAAGTTGTGGATTCTGCCAAAGTGCATCTACCCGCTTCCCCAATCTCTGCTCATCTGCTCCTCCCCCCCCCCCCGCTTTCTCATCCGTCTTCTCCTCCACCTAAAGCCTGCGTTTTGTCTCGCGTCGTGCCATGTCACAGAGCCAAAAGCAGCACGTGAAATCCGTTTCTGGATTGATTAAACTGATTATAAACCTGATAAGAGTCTCTGAGTGTCAGGCAGCCTCGTCCATCTTGTATTCTGATTGAAATGCCCTGATTTTTTTCGAAGACACTTTTTTTTTTTTGTGCTGTTGAGCGAGCTAGAACTAAGTTGGCCGGCTTTTATGTGGACTAACATCGCAAAATTGACCCTGTTTTTTATTTTCCTAAAACATAATGATTCAGCTTTTGTCATATTTCGTAGGATGGCTTTGGAAACATTACCCAGCCAGTAACTTTTGAATTCAAATTCTCTCGTGGAGCCATATGACAAAGCGTCGGAGGATTAAATGTTGCTTGTCTGACCGAGGTCGAGTCAGCACTTTCTTATGCAGCCACAACCCTTGTGACGCGGCGTTAGCTGACGCAGACATCGTGTTAACGGCAAAGAGACGGAGAGAACTAAAAGCTGAGTAACACTTCTCGCTTCTCCTCCATTGTTTGGTTTGTCTCTCTCCTCCACTCCCAGATCATGCAGCATGTGGATTTTTTTCTGATTATTCAAAAGCAAACATTTTACATCAACATCACTACAGCTTTTGAAATGGCATCTTCAAACATTACTCTGATTTTGTAACACAGAACTTGTTTTTCCATCTCAACTGTTCTTTGTTAGTAATGCCCTGCATACTTATTGCATCATTCTTCTTTAGTGGAGCCTCAGTATAAGTACTGAGCCACTTAAATACACAGAAGACCCTTACGACAACACCGTACACCTTGGAGCAGCCATTTTTAAATGTTTGAAATGCTGGACCCAAACCCAGAAAATGCAGTTTTTGCCCTTAGAGAGAATAAAGGCTTCTTCAAAACATGTTAGCCCTGTGGTCGTAAGAGGGACAAAGAAAACATCATTATATGTCTCACAATTGTTTTTGGACTCTTTTTTTCTGGTCTGGTATCCAGACTCAAGTGAGGAACAAAACTTGTTGTGAGGGGATCCAGAGATGATGGACCTATTTCAGGCCCCGCCCCATGTTTTAAGAAGCATTGCTTTGAAGAGCTCAATAGTCTTAAAGCTACAGTAACACAGCACTGTACAGGTCTGAAGAGCAGAAAAGTGTTTGGCCCCTTGCCACAGGCCTTCATTTGGTGAGCACAGCGCCCCCTGCAGGAGACACAAAGTCAACAGACAGTCTCATCAATTAGCCTCTCCGTCGGCGAACGACAGTTCAATCAACCTAAATCGGTCCATGAGGAAGAACGATTTTCAGCATTTTTTTTTTCAAACGATTGCAGCTTCGAGGAATAGCGTTCATTACTCTGGTTTTAATTTGCTTGCCAATGACCCCAACGATAATGTAAAAGGAGTGTGTGTGTGTGTGTGTGTGTGTGTGTGTGTGTGTGTGTGTGTGTGTGTGTGTTTGTATCTGTGTCTGTGTGTGTGTTAGTCCCCTGAAATTTCCTGTCCAGGAAGCTGCTCAGTAGCAACTCCTAGAGGCCCTGAGAGAGAGAGAGAGAGAGAGAGAGAGAGAGAGAGAGAGAGAGAGAGAGAGAGGAGACAGAGACAGAAAGACAACAGAAAGAGAGACAGACAGACAGATGTTTCTCTCCAAAACAACTACATCTTCCTCCGACCAAGATCTATAAATCACTCAGGTTCTTGATGACGAAGAGGAAGTGATGGAATTTGGTGACGGTTGGGCCAGCACAGGTACCAGAACTCCTTTAGGACAAAGTGGGGCAGGCTGGCCCTTTAGATCAGTTTTCCCATGCCATATGCTGTTTGCTTCATTCAAATCAGGACAGAACCGTATTATTTATAGATCTTGCTTTTAGAACCCAAGAAAAATGGGCTGAAACAAACTGGAACAGACCAAACCGGTCAAAGTTAAGAGCAGATGCCAGGCCAAACCAGTAGATTCCAGGGCTGATCAGTGGTTACCAGACCAGACTAATTGCCATCCTCTCTCTCCATTTCCCAGCATTCATCAATCAGCTTAGATGGTGAGAGGGAGAAGGTTAAAGGGGGCATCATTAGCTCTCCTTTCCATCAAGGATGATGTTGATGGATATCACCATTTGTTTCCACGGTAACCTGTAATTCCCTGTCCATCAAAGCTAGCCCACTAATCACAAAGTGGACTCATTCTCCACATGACAGGAAGTGGTGGTGGTGGTGGTCCTGCCCTTCTTGTTGAGTTTCAGGAAGCTGGGTTTCTCCATGACAACAGTGACAGACACACTGCTGCCATTGGTCTGCTCCGGAACCGTCAAAGCCCGCCTCTCTGATGCTTTGCCTGACTCTCCGTCCCTGTCGACCACAAGTATAATCATAAGTACTACCTGACTAAATGATTAAAAAAAAAGAAAAAAAAGGTACCTTTGTAAAATTTGGTTGTTTGAGTCTGAATTTGGTGAAAAATTCAAGGGAAGAGATAGTTGAGCTGAAAGGCTCCGACTTGGACCCAACAGTTTTCTTACCCGGTGTTTGGTGTAGGATAAATCACCAGGAAGCAGGCAGTGATGAAACCGAGGAGGGATCCCCCAGAGGCCACGATGGGAATGACGCGAACACTTCCCACTGCGTCAACGACGGCACCCAGACCTGAAGCCACTAAGATCTGACTGATATACACCTGCACAAATAAGGTATTATGTTAAAAAACACAGTTCTGTAGTGTATCATGGTTTACTTAAAAACAGGACAGGCAGACAGAGATGTGGAAAAAACGTGTGAATGTCCACCTGGCAGGATAAGATGGCACAGTCGATACCAAAGCCTCTCCGGGAGTTTCCAGGACTGTGCTGAATATACTGTTAGAGAGAAAGACAGAGAGTCAGAGAGACAGAGATTTAAAGACACATTTACATATTTGTATGTATCGTTCTGACAATAGTTTGGTTACACTGTAACTGTATGACTATCAATTTTCTTATAGTGCTTTGGCAATACTGTGGCCATGTCCACACGTACACGGGTATTTTTGTCCTTTTTCGTTTGCAAGAATATTCCTGTCCCCACAAGCACGGATTGGAAAAATCTTTCTGTCCACACAAATAGGCAAAAACACAACTGAGGCACTGCCAAGAGCATGTTAAACCAACAGGTGGTGATATAAACCTGACGCTAAAGCCATGTTGGCCAAACAGAAGCCTAGGAAAAAAAAGATACTGCCGGAAGATCGAGAGAGCCAGGGACAAGCTAACGTTACCTGGCTGCTGCTGTACGTCGCTTGCTCCAATGGCGCCTGGAGGAAGGCAGGAGTCGTACGTGTGGACTGACAACGAAGTTGAGTTAATTCTCAATATTACACTCGAGTATAAAGTTGGCAAAACTGCTCGTGTTCCAGAATTTATTTTTTTGGTGAGGGGATCGTGCCGTTTTGGCCTCGTCCGCCATTGTATCCATGTAGCTTCCCGTAAACCGCAGTAACGATTTAAACAAACGGCGCGCATCTGATGTCTCGAGCCAAAATCTCGGCGCATACCGTGACGTCACACACCAAAAACCCCGTTTTCCCTGTCCCCACGAATACAGAAATATGGAGTATTCAAAAATCTCCACCTAGACCAGAGTTTTCCAAAAGCTCCGGTTTTAGTGACTGGTTGCGAAGTTTGCGTGTGGACAAAAGGCCAAATCACACAGAAAAAGCTATGGTTACAAAAATACCCGTGTACGTGTGGACATGGCCTGTATCTCATTATGACCATACCAATTAAGCCCCTTGAAATGAATTGAATTGGCAGAGAGCCAGAGAAACAGAAATGTTCAGTTTTCTTTAAAGGCAGAGCTAAAGAGCGAGATGAGGTTTAATTATTTGAATATATGACTGCCATTTTGCTGTCCCTTTGGTTAAATGAAGCACTGGCTGAAATTAATAGCAGACTTGCTGTAAATAATAGCAGACTTGCTGATACAATTTACAGAAGATAGTTATAAAAAAATTTTTTTATATATATATATATATATATATAAATTCTCTTTAACTGCATTCATACTGCATTTTGTTTTAAATGGTATCTCTCCCTAAAATGTGTAATAAACACACACGACGTGACCTCTGATGCCGTCATTAAAGCAAAGGGACAGTAGCAGATGTTTAGATTGAGGTTATTTTGTGTGTGTGTGTGTGTGTGTGTGTGTGTACGTCCAGTTATTTACCGATTTTATTTCATGGTATTGGCCCAGCAGAGCGTAAGGACAGTAGGAGATGCTCATGGAGATGACACCCATGCTGCTGATCATCACCATAGCGACGTACACATTCGGGAAGATCGCCATGACGGCGGTCCCTATGAGGTGAGAATAGAAACAAGAACAAGCAAAAATGAAACGTTTACACTTTAGGCTCAACTTAATTCCATTCCGGTCTAATCTAGTCTTGTGCTTTGATGGGTTGTGTTGATGACATGGCAATACGTTCTGTTCTGCTCTGTTTCACTCTATTCTTTTCTATTTACATCACAATACCTAAAATACCTACCTATGGAGAAGCCCAGCGTTCCTAAGATATAGATGACTTTAATACTCAGCTCAAAATTATCCAGATATTTCTGAAGGATGGCTGTATGGAGGGACAAATAGAGGGAAAGAAAGTAGAAGGAAAAATGGAGTTAGAAGTTAAAATATTGCAAAAAGAACAGCCACTTAAACTTAAACTTTTACTTATGGGGGGGGGGTCAATCTACAGTGGATTACTGTAGCAAATTTACTGTCATTTGTGTGCATTTCAAGTTGCCATTGAAACCCATTTAACTTATTCTATCACAATGTGCTTGGCAGTGTGCTCTTGTACTGTCAGGTGTGTTACCTGAACATGCAGCAGCGGTCATGGCATATATAACTAGTCCCCAACATCCCATCTGGACTCCCCTATTATAGTTGGCTAACTCTGTTGAGTTAACAGCAGCCTATCAGGAGGAGAGAGGGATAAAGAGAGAGAAAAAGAGAGAGAGAGAGCGAGAGAGAGAGAGAGAGAGAGGTTAGCTTTTGTACCAGTCAATGTGTTCATGTCGATGTGTGTGTGTTTGTGTTGTATCCCGCTAGCAATGTGGAATAAGTAGCAGCCTATGGGAAAGAAAGATGTGCTCAGATATGTCTGTTGTTGCTAGCTACAACATACACACACAGACTAATAAGAAGGGTAAAGAGTTATATCTGTGTGTGGGTGGGTGTATGGATAGTTTTAGCCCATACGGTGGGATCTCCATTGTAGATGACTTGTCCCATGAAGTCAGTATAGAAGACGGCCTCGGCTATGATGGAGAACCAGGTGAGTAGGTGACACACACACAGCCTCAGCAGTTCTGGAGGCATCTTCAACATGGACAACCACAGCAGACGCACTGTGGTCTCAACCTAGAGACACAGAAACAAAGAGGGTGGACGGTGGTTGTGTGCAGGGAGAGGTAGAAAGAAAAAGAGAGAGACAGAGGCAGAGATTAAGAGATCAAGTCATGAGTGTTATTTATGCTATGTTGTCTTCTTGGGTTTATTGCTGCTTCTGCATGTCCGCTTTTGAAAACACTCCATCTATTCATTCATACCTGCTTTCCTCTCTCTCCCCGTCCCTCCCTTCTTTATCCATATCTCCCTCCCATCCAACCCTCCCTGACTCATCCATCCATCCTCAGATACATGGTACAAGATTAGGATTAGGGTCCAGGCCTTTGTCACTTTTCCCACCCTCCCTTCCCTCTCTGCCTTCCCCTGTGATTAAACTGACCACTTTAGGATTAGAGTTAAATCCAGCACATCAATTCATCCATCTCCACCTCCATCCAGCTGTGCTAGAATGTTACATCTAGCATAATGGCAATGTTTAGGGCCCACTGCCCCTGTATCAATTCATCCACCCATCTATCCATCAACCATCCTTTAGACATTCATCCAAGCATCATCCATCCTTTTATCCATCCATTTCTCACCTCTCCCTCTTCGCTCTCTGTGTCTCCACTGGATGAGTTGGTGTTTCCGCTCTGGTGCCGGTTCCTCTGCCGTTGTCTCCTCCTGTGTCTGGCCTCCACCTCATACAGGTCGTTCATACTGCGGGAGGGCTTGATGAGCAAGGCAGCATTGGCCTTACGGTAGCGGTAGCGGTGGTTTCCGACTCGGCCGTAGTAAGAGAAGGTGCAGGATGGCTGCCGATAGAAAGTGTGCCGGTGGCGACATTGCCGCACGGGTGCACCTGTGCTGGCCGCTGAAACAAAAAACAAACAAATGATGTTATTGATAAAATATCACAAGTAATTCAGCTGATTAACTTTTATTATTAGCTAGATGTCAAACCCAATGAGGATAAACCTAAATTAATCAATGATCAATCACCCTACCTTTGACCATTCCAGCACGGTGGGCCTGTCCTTTAGCACTCAGACCATTAACCCTGTTAGCATTAGCAACAGTGGCCAATAGCCGACCATTCGGTTTCTGCTGTTCATTAAGCTGGTTATTAAGCAATGCTTCCTGTCCATCATCATGTTCCATCTCCTGCAAAAATGCTGAGAGGCGGGAAATCCTTGTACCCGGAGCCTGTGACTGCTGATTGTTGGTTTGGGTGCGAAGAAGGTCCTGGCTTCCTGTGCTGCTACTGCGTCTGTGATTGGTTGGCCAGGGTGGCGAAGAGCTGCGATTGGTGGAGAAAAAGGATGCTGTCCTTGGAGGGGAGCCATGATAGGATGAGAGGCGATCGGCAAAGATGGACGGCTCTATGTATCGCAGGAACAAAGCATCATGGTCCAAGTGGTCGAGAGTGGCATCTGTCATGGCAAGAACACTGTCACTCTTACCTAGAGAGACAGAGAGAGAGAGACAAGTTTAATTTAAGAAAAGAGAAAAATACTAAGTAGGTGTATAGAGTGAGAGAATGGCTGACATGGGAAAAGAGAGGTGGTTGAGAGCAGCAACTGTCATGGCTAATAGACAGTCAGTCAAAAAGGAGAACGATATAGGAGAAGGGAGGAAAGAATAGAGAGCGAGGGAGAGAGAGAGAATTTTTCAATAATGTGATTTTGATCTTAGAAAAAAGACTAAAAAGAGATATACAGACACAAAGATGGAAAGGCACAAAGTGTGATAGTCTAAGACATGGGTCTCAAACTCGCGGCCCGCGGGACATTATTTTGTGGCCCCCTACTTGACATCAAAGTTTAGTGTTCGTGCAGCCCGCGCTTGCCCTGGGCTTTTATTTTTCACTTACGAGCTACCATAGCGCAGGCTCATGACAGCTTCCAGTGTCGCGTTTGTTGTCAAGTCATGGTGCGTTCCCGTTACGTTGGAAGTTGTACATTGGAACGACTCGGATTTCAGACTTCCACTTGAAATGTCCAACTCAGAGCTCAGAAAGTCCGACTTCCGAGCACAACTTGAACGCACCATAATGGGCAGCGCGAATTAGCAACGGTTGAAACTTGGTTGAAACTTGATTCCGGAGTGACACCAAGTGGAAGGAAAATATATCCTGTCAGCAAGTCCCAGTTATGTCTTTCTCAAAACCCGCCGTGAAGAGAAAAGTTGGTGACGAGCACCGACAATTTCAGGAAAAGTGGGAGACGGCATATTTTTTTGTTGAGCACAGAGGCAGCCCGACGTGTCTTATGTGCACCGAGAAAGTTACGGTGCACAAGGAATACAACAACAGACGTCATTACTCGACTAGACATGCTGATGATAAGTATACAAAATACCAGGGAGATGAGAGAGAGAAACGGGTCGCCAATCTTAAAACATGTTTACTGAAGCGACAAGATTTCTTCAAGAAAGCTAGCAAAGATAATGATGCAGCAGTCGAAGCTAGCTACGTGGTGAGTGAGATGATTGCTAAGTCGGGAAAGCCATTCAAAGAAGGGGAGTTTGTTAAAAAGTGCATGTTACAGGCTGCAAGTATAGTCTGTCCGGAAAAGAAGGGTCAGTTTAGCAACATCAGCCTTGCAGCCAACACAGTGGCAGAGCGCATTTCTGACCTGTCAGGTAACATATATGATCAACTGCGTGAGAAAGCCAAACGTTTCTGTGCATACTCAGTCGCTCTTGATGAGAGCACAGACATCATTGACACTGCGCAGCTCGCAGTCTATGTCCGTGGTGTTGACGACAGTTTTGAAGTGATGGAGGAGTTGCTCACAGTGATTCCAATGCATGGCCAGACCACCTCTCAGGAGATATTCCCCCAGCTGTGTGATGCCATTGTGGATGCGGGTTTGCCATGGAAGAGGTTTGCTGGAATAACAACCGACGGAGCGCCATCAATGACAGGGAGGAGAAATGGAGTGGTGGCACTTGTTCAAAAAAAACTGGAAGAGGAGGGTGTGGAGGAGGCCATTGCTCTGCACTGCATTATCCATCAGCAGGCCCTTTGCAACAAATGCCTGAAGTTTGACAATGTGATGTCTGTCGTTGTGAAATGCATCAACCATATCAGATCCAGGGGTTTAAAGCACCGGCAGTTCCGCGCCTTTTTGGAGGAAATAGAGTCAGCATATGAGGATGTGCTCTACTTCACTGAGGTACGTTGGCTCAGCAGGGGAAACGTCTTGAAGAGGTTTCTTGAGTTGAGAGCAGCAGTGAAAGCCTTCATGGAGAAGGCTGGGATGGCTGTTCCTGTGCTAAGTGATCCAAAATGGCTCATGGACTTAGCTTTCCTTGTTGACATCACACATGAGCTGAATGTACTGAACAAGAAATTACAAAACCAGGGGCAGCTTGTCAGTGCTGCCTATGACAACGTGAGATCATTCTCCACAAAACTTGTGTTATGGAAAGCCCAGCTCTCTCAGACAAACCTCTGCCATTTCCCAGCATGCAAGGCACTCATGGATGCAGGCACACCATTCAGTGGTGAGAAGTATGCTGATGCCATTGTGAAGCTACAGGAGCAATTTGATCACAGGTTTGCAGAGTTCAAGACACACAGAGCCACTTTTCAAATTTTTGCTGACCCCTTCTCCTTTGATGTGCAAGATGCCCCTCCTGTGCTTCAAATGGAGCTCATTGACCTGCACTGCAGGTCAATGAGCTTATTTGATAGCTTGTTTGTTTTTGTTGTTTTGTTTTTGTTTTTTTTAGCTTATTAGTATTCCATCTTGTCATAACAGAACCTGGTGTCCCCTTTTTGCCTCACACTGTTCGTTTGTGTTCCTGCACTTGTACTGGTACCTGTCTTGTTTTGATCACCTGTATATATATATATATATATATATATATATAAGATTGAGAACATTGGATCGGTTGTACTTTTTTTTTTTTATACTTGCAGCCCAGCCTCACCCAAACTCTACCTCCAGTGGCCCCCAGGTAAGTTGAGTTTGAGACCCCTGGTCTAAGAGGTCTAAATGGTCTTCTATTACTTTAATCTTGTCCTTTTGTGACTGGTTGACGTCAGACAAGGGAAAAAAAGGATGGGCTAGATGGGAAGAAAGAGAGAATGGGGAGAGAGAAAAAGAAAACAAGCACAAAACCATCCAGACCCACAGTGCACCTGTGCATAGCTGGGGTTTTGCTTTCCCTTTCCCGCTCTCCCACAGGATCAACCTCAACACTGATCTTTTCGTCCGTTTCGTACTCAACATTTTCTACCATTTCACAACTCTCTTCTACATCACAGAGATGCAGGACCGATTGCACCGACATTTGTTTGCGATTATGTTCCAGGGATTAGTCATATTCTAAAAGTGTCATGAGTAAAGCTAGGCCAAAGGGCCGTCCACACCAGAAATGATAATCACAACTATAATGATAATGATTTGAACATCCACACTGATATTGACAAGATTCTGTCAACGTGCTGTGTGCTCCGGCTGTGTCAGCAGCTTAAGAAAAATGATATTTATGGATACTGATGGATAAAATGGATATAGATGATGACCAATTGGCCGTGTCTGCGGGTGGGAAGCCGGATGTGGGCATGTGTCCTGGTCGCTGTACTAGCGCCTCCTCTGGTTGGCCCGGGCACCTGTTCAGGGGGGAGGGGGAACAGCGTGATCCTCCCAGGTGCTATGTTCCCCTGGCTAAACTCCTCACTGTCAGGTGAAAAGAAGCGGCTGGTGACTCCACGTGTATTGGAGGAGGCATGTGGTAGTCTGCAGCCCTCCCCGGATCGGCAGAGGGGGTGGAGCAGCAACCGAGACGGCTTGGAAGAGTGGGGTAATTGGCCAAGTGCAATTGGGAGAAAAAAAGGGGGGAAAAGCCAAAAAAAAAAATTGCTCTGAAAGAAATCCCAACGATATCATTTGTCACTGTTGTTGTCGTTATAGTTGTGGTAGGACTCTGTCATCCACTTGAATTAGAACCATTTTAAAACAATATATTTATAGTTCATACCTAGGGACAATTTAGTATGGCCGATTCACCTGACCTGCATGTCTTTGGACTGTGGGAGTAAACCGGAGCGCCCTCCCGTCTTGCCCTCCTTACGAAACTCACTGGCCGGTGTGAATGTGTATGTCGCGGCCTGTCAAGTGTGTCTCCCCACCTGCTGCCCAATGACTACTGGGATAGACTCCAGCATCCCCGCGACCTTGAGAGCAGGATAAGCGGTTTGGATAATGGATGGATGGGTATTTATAGTTAGCGTTATCATTCTTGGTGTGGACGGCCTTTAACTATATTGCTAGCTAGCTATGGCATGTCCTCACCTCTGTAATGTTATTTGTTGTCCTCTGTGTGTCTATACCTCAGTAGCAAATGTGTCCTACTAAATGTCCCTACAAAAAAGTCCCTCTCAGATCATCCATGATTGAGTGAGTGAGTGACCATAATTTGCGACACATAGTCCATGGCGCCAGTTGCGTGCACGCCATGGGAAAAACACTTACTCCTAACAAGCTCCACTTCCAGAAACTCCATGTCCAGATCCCCACGCTCTGATCGATCATCTCTGTAAGGGTCATACAAGTCAAAGCTGTCAATCGTCTCATCCTCGCCAATCATTTCCAGCTGTGGGTTGGGGCCATGCTGAAGTCCAGTTCTGCCATTGGCTGAAGGGTTGGGGTGGGCAGGATCTGGACTCTCCTAGAACATATAGGAAATTAATAGAAAAGAAGAACATATAGCAAAGCACAGAATAGAACACATTAGAATAGCTTTAATAACAGAAAATAACACTTTTACTTATTTCTAATTTTAATATTAAATCTCATCTCTTTTTCACACACACACACCTGGTCCAGTCTGTCGTGTTGGGGGGAGTACTGTTGCTCCTCAATGCTGAAGAGGTGCATGACTACAGAGATGGAGAAGAGGATGGCAGCGAAGAAGAACAGGATCTGCTCCTGGGACTTGAAGGCTACACCCAGAAAGGTGTGTGTCCAGTCTAGACCTCCAAGAGCGTAGCCTACCGCACCGCCTAGACCTAAACATCCACACACCCACACAATAAACACAGATACACACCCACAAAGAGAGAAAGAGAGACGAGAAATAATTAGTTTGGAAGACGGAGTGATTTGAACAAAGAGGAACTTGAGTGTTAAATCTTCCACACGCCAAGGTAAAAACAGACGTGTGCAGATTTATATTATTAGCTACAAGGTGTGATGGGTTCATGAGTGTGTTATACAGGTGCAACTCTGTGGTGAGTTGCACCTGACTTGAGTCAGCATAACTGGCTCCAGACAGGTTCAATGGTGGCTGTGGTCCCACTAAGACCAACACCAGAGTCTGAAAGAGAGCTGAAGACTGTGAGGATGCATCCCCAGCTCTCTACCCTGCAAGCCTTTTAAATGCACGTCTGTGTTTGGTCTCTTACGGGGTGTTTTGCCTTCACCTACCACTTGTGCTTGTGCCTCTGTGGCTGAGGTCTGCGACAACGACATCGTCATATTCTTATCAAGGTAATATGGTGTGTGTGTGTGTGTCTATTTTACCTGCTGAAGCAGCATGGATGTTGAGCGCCATGTCTTGTTCTTCCGTATCTGCCACATCAAGAAGGTAAGCTCTGATTGGTCCCTCTGTGGCGTCCGCACAAAAATCCAATACCACCACGCCCAGCACGGTAAGAATGATTCCTATAGGCTGGTTCCCTTGCTCATCACCCAGTGACATACCTAGTACATTGTGGATAGAAGGGAGGTAGAGAATTTAGTTCACAATGGTGCAAAAATGCATAACCATGCATACACAAAAAATATAATCTCTCTCTCGTCTCTTTCTTCTTCTCTCACTCTCTCGTCTCTTTCTTCTTCTTCTCTCTCACATCTTTTTTTTTCTCTCTCTCGTCTTTCTTCTTCTCTCTCTCACTCTTGTCCCTTTCTTCTTCTCTCTCTCTCTCCCTCTCTCTAATACACACACACACACACACACACAGTTCATAGGTCATTGCACATCTCCCACAGTGCTTCGAGTGATGTGTGTATGACCCTGTCTGTGTCATTATGATTGCAGTCTTGTCCACACTGATGTTTATGTGTTACCCCCCTTTCACACTGGCCAAAAACCCGCTAATGTCTGCCTTTGGTGGTCAATGGTAGATTGACTACAAGCGGATGTTAGCGGGTTTCTGGCCGGTGTGAAAGGGGTATGGTGTCTATCTAAGGCCAACCACTGCCAACCACCTTTACATTAATTTTTTCTTCAATTTTCCCCCTTATTCTTCCCCAATTGTATCTGGCCAATTACCCCAAGCTGTCCCGGTTGCTGCTCCACCCCCTCTCTGCCAAATCGGGGAGTGCCCCGACCTACCAGAGGAGGCACCAGTGCAGCGACCAGGACAAATACCCGACTTCCCACTCGCAGACACGGCCAATTGTGTCTGTAGGGATGGCCGACCAAGCCGGAGGTAACGCGGGGATTCGACCCGGCGATCCCCATGTTGGCAGGCAACGGAACAGACCGCTACGCTACCCGGACGCCTTTACATTCATTTCTGTCTGGTGTCATTCGTTATAGGATGTAGAGTTTACCTCTGGGGCGAGAAGCGCCCAGTTTTGAACCCGGGGCCTTGCCAATATGATGTCATGATGCACAGCCACACAATCAATCAAACCAAACCAGTACTGCACTCTTCTAAACTGCGAGAGTCCCACTTCCAGCTGTGTTACTGTAACAGACCTTCCCTCCACTGCAACAACACCTGAGTGCACCAAGGCACCACTTCCGCAAGAGACTTCATCTCTGTGACGTTTAAAGACTGTTGGGGTGTCAACGCCGTCAATTTGCCATGGCGTGTTCGCTCTGATGAAAAAATGTCAGCCATCACTGCTGCACGTATGATGTTTTACACAGGTTCGAGGAAAGGTGTTGAGGAAAAATTGAAAAGTCGAACATGGAAGATGAATGACGTGAATCTGAGTAATCGTCCATTTACTAAATCGTATCTAAAACAATTCATTTAAAACAGCTTGGAATAGGTTGAAGCACTGTGTGTGTGTGTGTGTGTGTGTGTGTAGGAGAGAGAGAGTGTGTGTGAGAGAGAGAGAGAGTTTTATTACAGATCGTCTGACACAGCATGACTTTACAAACTGATAGGAACTCCATTTATGTGTGTGAAACAAAGACTTTTCATAGTAGGAGAACCAGTGTGTGTGTGTGTGTGTGTGTGTGTGTTTATGGGACAATGGAGTGGCGACGCTAGTCACTAGCCCAGCAGACAGACAGGAAGTTAATTGTGATTGGTGGAGAGCGGGGAGCAAACAGGAAGCATTTCCCTGTGAACTGCCTGCTCCTGCGTTCCCATGTCAACACACACACACACACACACACACACACACACACACACACACACACACACACACAGGTTACTACGGCTTTCCCATGTCACCAAGCGGCTCGCACATGCTCACGTATACACACACGGAAAAGTATACACAGTTTCTGTCTTTTTGCTTTCCTTCTGTCCTCTGTCTCACAAAGATACAGGTCACTACTGCTTTCCCGTGTCACCAACCAAGTTGAAGAGTTCTCACACACACACACACACACACACACACACCTCTGTCCCTGGCGTCCTCTCAGAAAGCCTCCGTCAGCTGTGTGCCTCACATCTTCATGGGAGCACATCACACATCCATACAGAAGGACGGGGATGTGAGCAGCTCTCGGGGAGGTTTCCAGAACATACCGCTTAACAGTCACTATCACGCTGCTTGATACGACAACTGTCTTTAAGCTCCATTTAAATCAACTGA
The DNA here is from genome assembly GCF_029633865.1 of Lampris incognitus. Classification (NCBI taxonomy): domain Eukaryota; kingdom Metazoa; phylum Chordata; class Actinopteri; order Lampriformes; family Lampridae; genus Lampris; species Lampris incognitus. Next base: position 34,513,170 of record NC_079228.1, on the reverse strand, counting down.
TAAATGTAAGCCACATGATAGAGAGGCCAAATTCCGAGGCAGTTCGAGAGGCACTTCTGCCCACAATAAGGACCATCTTTGTTTTCCGTTGAATCGGGGCATGTATGGCTGGTACTGTCTTAACTGCCATGTTTAGCCGAAGGGGAGGCGCAGTGGTCAGCACAGTCGCCTCACAACAAGAAGATCCTGGGTTCGAGCCCCTGGGTTGTCCAACCTTGGGGTCGTCCCGGGTTGTCCTGTGTGTGGAGTTTGCATGTTCTCCCCGTGTCTGCGTAGGTTTCCTGCAGGTGCTCCGGTTTCCTCCCACAGTCCAAAGACATGTAGGTCAGGTGACCGGCCGTACTAAATTGTCCCTAGGTGTGTGTGTGTGTGTGTGTGTGGGCCCTGTGATTAACTGGCGGGCCGGCCTATCCAGAGTGTCTTCCCACCTACTGCACAATGACTGCTGGGATAGGCTCCAGCATCCCCCGCGACCCTGAGAGCAGGATAAGCGGTTCAGATAATGGACGGACGGATGGATGTTTAGCCGACACTTTTAGCCACACAAATTAACTGGACACTGGTACAAATCTATATCATAGACGCATCATAACCGAGAGTGCATGTTATGTCAAGTGCAAACATGGAAGTCTGCAACAGGTAGATGGTAATGTGAGTTACAGTGATAGGGGATGCAAATAATAACTGTTAGTGGACAATGTCATAAATCAGTATGACAGTCATGCAGAGGAATATTCTGCTGTTATACATTCACTTTATTTTGTCCCAGGTACCAAAAATCTATGTAATTTGCAGGGGGGGGGGATATCACTGCTAGTTTCATTTCCATGGTCTGAAAATGATAATTCTTGCTTTCAGCAGAGGTGATATTTCCAAGCAGCGATAAACCTGATGTCAGTAATTTAAATGGTTTTGAGGAATGCAGGTGCGATGAAAGCACTGCTGTGAAGCTCCTTTTTGATGAGTGCAAGCGAAAAGATAATTTTCTCCTTTCAGGGTCAAGTACAGAAGACTGTACTGGCCAGAAACACAGCAATTCCCCTCCCAGCATCTTTCCTGATATAAACTAATTATTTTATATAAATCGTGTTTTATATACTTATACATAGTTGTTGTACAAGTCACCAATATTCATTAACTTAGAAAGTTGCTTGTCCTCAGGATCAATCCATCCATCCATCCATCCATCCATTATCCAAGCCCCTTATCCCAATTGGGGTCGCGGGATGCTGGAGCCTATCCCAGCAGTCACTGGGTGGCAGGCAGGGAGACACCCTGGGCAGGCCACCAGTCCATCACAGGGCCAACACATTCACACCTAGGGACAATTTAGTATGGCCGATTCACCTGACCTACATGTCTTTGGACTGTGGGAGGAAACCGGCGCATCCGGAGGAAACCCACGCAGACAAGGGGAGAACATGCAAACTCCACACAGAGGACGACCCGGGATGACCTCCAAGGTTGGACTAGCCCAGGGTTCAAACCCAGGACCTTCCTCATGATCAATGTTCCGCTTATCTGAAAGCACTGCGGCCCAACTGGACTGGTTCAGGACGTTACTTGCGTATCTGAGCATATGAGACTGGAGGTCTATCGCGAACCTGGATTTCTATATCCCGTGTCACATCTTCAGTGTTTCCTGTTTCTGTCTGTGGACCTGTTGGTATCTCAGTTGATGTGTGTATATTCACAGTACGGTCCTGAAGGAGGAGAGGTTATTAACACGGTTCTGACTCCAACCAGTTTAATGATTTGCAGACTGCTGAATCAATGTCATAATTGCTATCCTGACTAGTCACTGCAGAAACCCATCGATTACACATGCTTAGAAAGTGTAGTGTGTGCGTGTGCTTCCGAACAACACATAGTTAATGACACATGACACTGTGGCCGGAACTATGGCGATATAGATAATCCAGAGATCAATATCTGTGTGGGATGATTGTCAGCTAATCAATATATTTGATGGACTTGTGTGTGTTGGAAAATATATGACCTTGGAATGACATTTTGCTGATATAACAAGCCGAAGGATTTGACCGGGAACCGGGATAACAATCTCAGGGGCACACTGCCCAATAGGTCGAGCTCTCAGCACACTAATAATGTTCAAATGTTCTTCCATTTCCTCAGTAGGACTGTGCTGTTGTGGTACTGTAACCCAGAGGGGGGTCAGGGTTAGGGGTTAAATTCCCACCTGGGGATATCCATGCGTAATGCGAGAGTGTAAAAACAGAAGTGGCAGGCAGTCTTCAGTGTTTTCAAGGGTATTATTTCACAAGTTTAACCTTCATCTTTAATTAAAAGGTGTATTGGCTGTTGGATCGCTGGACATTTTTGAGTCCTGCTGACATTGACATTTCTCAGCCTGCCATTATCAAGTGTGTGCATATCCGTGATTTGCCAATTCAACTGTGACATTATATGGCTTGCCAACGTGTACCACCAGCCTAGATTTTGGAGCCAGGTGTGACATTTTGTTTTTTTAAACCAGCAAATTCCCTACTGTTAGTTGAAATAAAATCTGGAATCTGGATCTATGAAATCCATTTAAAGGATCTAAAATAAGCATGATGAAATGGCGCAACAGCCTGTTCATCACACTGCGTAGACCAAGAGAAATGGAACTGGCGCTTTGCCGGTCACTCAGCAAGATTTCCTCTGAATAAATATTTCAACAATGACAGAGTGAATAAGAACTGCTGAGTGAATTAAAGTATGTGTGTGTTAGTTTGTGCGAGTGAGTGGGTGTATTTGTGAGTATGTGTTTGTGTGTGTGTGTGTGTGTGTGTGTGTGTCGCACTACATCAGCTGAGATGGACTGGCCACATCCTCTGCATATCTGACTCTCGTCTCCTGAACAACTCCTTTACTTTCAGCTTGTGACTGGACGTCGTGCCCCAGGAGGCCAGAAGAAGCGATATAAAGATAACATCAGAGGCGTCGTAGTGGTCTATTCTGTTGCCTACCAACACGGGAATCGCCATTCGAATCCCCGTGTTACCTCCGGCTTGGTCGGGCATCCCTACAGACACAATTGGCCGTATCTACAGGTGGGAAACCAGATGTGGGTATGTGTCCTGGTCACTGCACTAGCGCCTCCTCTGGTCGGTCGGGGCGCCTGTTCGGGGGAGAGGGGGGAATAGCGTGATTCTCCCACGCGCTACGCCCCCCTGCTGAAACTCCTCACTGTCAGGTGAAAAGAAGCGGCTGGTGACTCCACATGTATCGGAGGAGGCATGTGGTAGTCTGCAGCCCTCCCCGGCTCAGCATAGGACGGGGGAGCAGCAACCGGGACGGCTCAAAAGAGTGGGTCATTGGTCGGATACAACTGGAGAGAAAAGGGGGGGAAATTCCAAAAAGGCCCCGATCAAAAGGTTTGGCATCGACCTTAACACCTGGGAACAAGCAGCAAAAAACAGGGAGGCCTGGAGACTGCTGGGCACCACAACCATGACCTCCACTGTGCTGCTGAAAACAAGCACAGACTCACAAAGCACAGTTACCAGAAAGACCCAAACCACATCCTCAGCCCCTTCCTCACACCCTGGCCCACATCGCCCCAAAACATGCAGCTCCAGGATTGGCCTCTACACCCACCTGAAGACTCACAAGGATCTAGAAGGAGGACAGTCATACTTGACCCCGAGTGACCGCCGATGATGATGGTGTGTGTGTGTGTGTGTGTGTGTGTGTGTGTGTGTGTGTGTGTGTGTGTGTGTGTGTGTGTGTGTGTGTCAGTGAGTCAATGAACGTGTATAAGGTGCCATCTGGATTTAGCAGTTGCTGAGGCACATGCTCACTTTCACTCACACACTCACCTATCAGTGATCCGTTGAGGAACAGTGCCACTCCCATCAGCGTCCCGATACACAGCGCCAGGATGAAGGGTCTCCTGCGGCCCCATCGCAGAGTGCAGCGGTCACTGGCTGAGCCGATCAGGGGAGTGAACAGCAGACCAAGGATTGGACTGAGAAACCAGGTCAGACTGTAGTACTGCTCCGGGAGACCTGGAGAGACAGACACAGAGACAGACAAGACGGTGACGCAGGGCAGATATTTAGAGAGGGACAGAGAAGAGAGAGAAAAAGAGACAGAAAGAATCCTAGACGGCAAGTTTGACCACAAGTTACAGAAGGGAACTGCAGCAGATCTGACATTTTCACTGCGTGGGATTAAGTTCGGATGATTTGTCTTCGCCTTGGACTCCTTTTTCATGGAGAAGCTGGGACAAGTAACATCCTGACAATGAGAACGAGTCATGATTTCTGTCTGCTCAGTTTAAAAAGAATATGGACGGTCGTTGTCCTCATCTGTAAAAGAGAAATAAGTCATTTAGAGCTGGCTTGCTCCATTCAGAGTCAGGGCTGCAGCGGTCTTCTCATTTCATTCATCCATCGGTGAAAATTGAATCAGGCCCAATAAAGACATTATGGTGATGATCAAGTTCACATGTTGATGGTGTTCAGCGTTACATCTATTTCCTCAAGTCTGAAATCTTCCTTTCATTCGAAATGACGAACAAACACAAAAGAACCAAAGAAAAAGGGCAGTGTGAGGGGCAAATGTTCAGTTGGGAGATTTATATTCTGTTTAACGTGGAGAAAAATGCCCATCTGCGTTGCTCAATGTCAGGCCTTCCTTGCACCACATCCGCCCCAGCCATCACCTGCATGGATCTGCTACGGTTTATCCTGCTCGGTGACTGACAGATGAATAAACTTTCCTTTGCACAGTGTTACAATATGTGAGTAGTTGTACCCAAGTTTACCAACTAGTATCCGCCCCCCCCCCCATTTCTCTCCAATTATACCTGACCAAATACCCCCTCTGCCGATCCGGGGAGGGCTGTAGACTACCACATGCCTTCTCTGATACATGTGGAGTCGCCAGCCGCTTCTTTTCACCTGACAGTGAGGAGTTTCGCCAGGGGGCCGTAGCGCGTGGGAGGATCACGCTCTTCCCCCGGTTCCCCCTCCCCCTGAACAGGTGCCCCCGACCGACCAGAGGAGGCGCTAGTGCTGCGACCAGGACACATACCGTACCCACATCCGGCTTCCCACCCGCAGACACGGCCAATTGTGTCTGTAGGGACGCCCGACCAAGCCGGAGGTAATACGGGGATTCGAACCAGCGATCCCCGTGTTGGTAGGCAACGGGATAGATATTTCTTGGCATTTGAGTTTTCCCAGACTATCACACTTCCATAACTGACACAGCTGAGTGGAGTAACTCACACAGTTGAGTGAACTGCAACTGGGTAAGTGCTTGTGTCCTTGTTATCGCTCATAGATAATCCCATTGCCTTTTCCCCTGCCAGGGGATTATACACACACACACACATTTTGTGTTAGGAAAACACAGGAGCAATACAAAATGATCGCAAGGTACACACACACACACACACACACACACACACACACACACACACACACACACGCAGACAGACGCACGCACACATGCAGACAGATGGACAGACGGATGCGCACACAGACGGACACACACACACACACACACACACACACACACACAGACAGACACACAGAAACCCCATAAAGAAAGACCTTCATTACGAGACAGATAAAAACACATCAAAATATTAAGCTGTGTGCCTGAGTAAACACAAGCCCAGTCATGTACGCTGGCAAAGCCCATCTGCCAGTAGTACCACACACCGCCTGCAAAACAGGTATCGCACGCACGCACGCGCACGCGCACACACACACACACACACACACACACACACACACACACACCCTGTGGCAAACTATACACCTTTCTTAATCCACTCTCCAATATTCCTTTATACAGCCATCACACCATCTGCACAAAGACACACACCCACACCCACCACTTGTCTTAACCACACACACACACACACACACACACACACACACACACACACACACACACACACACACACACACACACAGACACAGTGAAGTCACCTGTTACCCAACCACCAGGAACAGTGACTCACTTTGTTTACCAAACACAAAATGTAGCTCAAAGTGCTGTACATGAAGACGGATGTAAAAACAAGGAAACGGTTCAGATTAAATTGAAACGAATAAAAACCAACAGGGACGACGCATGTAGCAGCGCAACAGTTCAGGAGGTATAAAACACAGCGTATCCAGCGTATCTAACCAGTCTCACTGCACACCACACACAGTAAGACTGGGAAATAAATACAACATAAAGGCAGCGGGGGGGGGGGGGGGTCCCTCCATATGTACCGTTTCGGAGACGTACTTCCGCGTTTCATTTTACCAAACCGTTTTCACGCAGAGGAGTCTGGACCGCTGCCAGTCCAGCCTAATTAATTAGGACGTGCGGAGGGCCGCCTCCACGCGGCTGAAATAAGCTCGCTGTGAAATTGTTGATTCATAGTGAAACTCCGACTGTCGGCTCCAGTTAGCCGGCGCGGCCGTCCTCGGAAACGGACCCGAGCGAAACGAGGCGATAACCTTGACTAATCCGCGTCAGCGGCTCTGCCCTTTGCATCGCTGGAACGGCGGCGCTGATTTTCAAAAGAGGGCGAGAGAGAGAGAGAGAGAGAGAGAAAGAGGGCCCTCAAAGAATGCAGACGATCTTTTAGCTAATGGGAGTCAGAAGGATGGCCGCTGATTGAATTAGAAGTTTAACGTTGTCCTGCCATCAGACATTCACCCAGTGTGCCTCGCCCAAGAAATGTGAGTGCAATTATACGGCGTTTGGCAGCCACAACATCCTTCCCCTCATCCGTACCAGACACCACAGAGACTTTCCACCTTAGAGAGACGGTTCAGAAAGACGGACGCGATACATATTTGTTTTAAAAAAAAAAAAAGGAAAAGGATGTACCCACATCATCATCATCAGAGAGGGAGAGAAATCTAAGAAACGCAAACTCTGTTGTCTAATAAACCCATAAATTCCACTTTTTCTTAGTCATAATTTACTGTACAGGGTGATTTGATTTGAATTTGTTGGTTGATTGTGGAATTTATTTGATTTAGTCTTATTCTGTTTCTATCCAATTTATGTTTGGCAATACGTGCAACTTGTAAACCATGCCAAAAAAGCTAACTGAACTGAACTGAATTGAACAAACTGAATTTTGAGACAGACTGTCAGACAGACAGACAGAGAGACTCAGATAAAGGGAAAAGGTGAGAAGAGACGGAGACAGGGAAGGGGGTATTAAAGACAGTGGCAAACTTGACCGAAAGACTATTATAGGTTCGTGTCTTATATTTTGAGTGTACAAATCAAAACGTTCTCCTACATGTGAGACAAATGGCGCCGTCATACATGATTAGCTTGGCTAACTGTCCCCTAACTGCATCACAGTCCATCAAACGCCGTTCAGAATCGTTGCAGACTGGATTCCTGTGCAGCGTGGCTGGAGGTGCAGCGTGGCTGGAGGTGCAGCGTGGCCGGAGGTGCAGCGTGGCTGGAGGTGAAGCGTGGCTGGAGGTGCAGCGTGGCCGGAGGTGCAGCGTGGAGGCGACTCGGGGTGGGATTCGTGATGTTTTGGCTGTCTCATTACCGATACCGCTGGATTACACCGCACGCTTACGTCTCCATAACAAAGACTTCCCAGTTCTTTGTTGACCTTCACATCCTGCAGCCAGTAGTTTCTAGCATTGTGGGCTTTAAAAGGCAGGTTATGAGTCACAATATGAAACGCAATGAGAACGCCGTCTCAATAAAGCTCCCTTACTGATAGCCTCGTCGCGCAGGCATTATTACTATTGTCTGCCGTTACTACTGGTGTGTATTACTGTGGGCTTGACCCCGTTGCCGCGGTGACCAGGTCTTGGGAACCTTGTCACCACGGAGACTCCATCACCTCCACTTCCTGTCTCCTAATATGGCCTTGTCATTCATACAGCACTTCCTGTCCTGGGGTTTGTTCTTGGAAAAAAAGTTTGTTCTTTAGACTGGGAAGTTTTTCTCTCCCTCCCTCCCTCCCTCTCTCTGACTCTCTCACCCTCTCTCTCTCCCTCACCCTCTCTCTCTGACTCTCTCACCCTCTCTCTCTCCCTCACCCTCTCTCATCCTCTCTCTCCCCCTCACCCCCCCCATCATGTTCTTCAGTTCTCTCTCTCATACACACACAGTGTACCTACGTAAGGGTATATACAAGCAAAAGAAAACACACACACACACACACACACACACACACACCAAGAAGTCAAACGGAGCCATAAAATAGGAAACAAAGCAGCAGATAGGAATCAGCCTGTCTGTCTGTGAGGGTTTGTCAACATCAAAACAGGAAAAGAAAGTCTTGTAAATAGTTCCCACACAAATACACAAAAACAAGACACCTGCGAATCCCCGTCACCACGCGCTTTGCTTTCTTCAATCCGCGTGCTCGCTCACACACACACACACACACACACACACACACACCAGATTAAAAACAAAAAAAGCAGTGTTTTGTTCCCACACAAACACACACAGACACACACACATGCGGAACAATACTGAGAGAATTTAGGAGCAGGAAGTATTTACAGAGAGATGGAGCTGTAGAGAGAGAAAATAAATGAACTGAGCGAGAGAGAGAGAGAGAGAGAGAGAGAGAGAGAGAGAGAGAGAGAGAGAGAGAGAGAGAGAGAGAGAGAGACTTCTCTGTTAGCAAAGCAAAGACAGTGGCACACCGAGTAATTATAGACAAAGATGGAGAGAGAGAGCAAGAGCGAGAGAGAGACAGAGAGAGAGAGAGAGAGAGAGAGAGAGAGAGAGGGAGAGAGAGAGAGGGAGAGAGAGAGAGAGAGAGAGAGAGAGAGGGAGGGAGGGAGATAAAAGAAGCGAGAGAGCTGTGGAAGAAAGAGCGATTAGACAGAGAACACACAAAGGCAGCGGGAGGCAGAAGGAGAAAGCAAGACGGAGAAATGAAAGGAAGTGAAGGACAGGTTGAGAGGAAGAGGGGAGAGACGAGAGGGTGGATAAGAAAAAAGGGATTAGGTGATTGTGATGAAAATACAGGGAGGGAAGGGAGAGTGAGTGTGTGTTACATAAAAAGAGGGCGACAGGACACATGCGAGGTGTGTGTGTGTGTGTGTGTGTGTGTGTGTGTGTGTGTGTGTAGCAGATCGCGACAGAGGTGGACAGGGAGACAATAAACAAACTTGGGCTGTCAGATACAGTGAGGGCTGTTGACTGATCGTGGGAAGGAGAGACTTGCAAATATGCCCATCTATCATCAAAGCACTCATTTTACTACACACATTTCCTCCAGACAGACAGACACAGACACACAAACACACACACACACACACACACAATGGAGCTCAATGTTAGTCTCGGAATACAGGCTGCTCATTCATCTAAACTGCCACTAGGTTACAGTATGTGTGTGTGTGTGTGTGTGTGTGTGTGTGTGTGTGTGTGTGTGTGTGTGTGTGCGTGTTTCTCACGAGTACAGGGAAAGGGAACTACAGCAGAAGTCATGGTGTGCCGCATTGTTTTCGAGCTGGCAAAACTCAAAATGTGGTGGATTAGACATAGCCGCTTTGAACTTGGGGGATTTTCAAAATCTTTAACTCTCTCTGGAAACTGGAGAATAACGTCTCTCTTTCTCTTATGCGGCTAACTAAGTCCCTTCAATAGGAGACAGGAGAGACCCCCCCCCCGCCCCGTATTTTCAGAATCATGTGACAAATGAAGGATTTGATGCTGAATTCCAGTAAGTCAAAGGATAAATTCCTTAGTGGTTTTTAATGTGACAGTGGGACAGTTGTATGGGCCAACTGTAGACCCGTGAAGCAGATCCGAGAAAGATTCAAGGACTTGAATCTGGTGGTAGCCACACAGAGGATGTCACCATCAGGACCCTACTGTATGGTCCAGTATGACCTACAAATATAGCCTAAGGAACTTTATACTGAATTTTGTCTTTTTAAAGCTATAAACACAGTTTGAGCCTCATGATGGGTGGGGGGGGGGGTCGTCTGTAGGCCTGTTCTTCTGCTTCCGGTGTGGGAAGATGGCTGCATGAATTCACGTTTGCAGCGGCCTCCCCAAGCGCCGGTGTCGGAAGATGGCTGCATGAATTCACATTTGCGGCGGCCTCACCCGGTACCGTCCATGCAGTGACTTTGTCGTCCATGTCTGCGTCTAAGTTTTGTCTTCGTTTGATGGCTGGGAGAGCTGGATCGGCTGGGAGAGCGGGGCAGGCTAAGCCAACTGCTAGCCCATGCGGACCGACAGTTCCCGTAACACCCGAGTGCGGCTTGGCGGCGGCCTCGCCTGGCGTTGAATGTGGCGTTTTTGACGTCATCGTGAGGAGCGCGGGGAGGTGTGTCAAAGGTTGTCTGGCTGGGAGAGCTGGCGCTGGATCGGCTGGGAGAGCTTGGTCTGCTTCGTCCGGTGACCGCGGCCCCTGCCTGCAGCTGCTGTCTGACAGGATGCGGAAGCAGGAAAGGCTAAGCTAACTGCTAGCCCATGCAGACCGGCGGTTCCGGCAATCACCCTGGCTGGTGTTCGTTCCCCTGGACAGTGATTTTTTGTTTAGTTTGGATATACACTCACCGGCCACTTTATTAGGCACACCTGTCCAACTGCTCGTTAATGCAAATTTCTAATCAGCCAATCATATGGCAGCAACTCAATGCATTTAGGCATGTAGACATGGTCAAGACGATCTGCTGCAGTTCAAACCGAGCATCAGAATGGGGAAGAAAGGGGATTTAAGTGACTTTGAACGTGGCATGGTTGTTGGTGCCAGACTGGTTCGAGCTGATAGAAAGGCAACAGTAACTCAAATAACCACTCATTACAACCGAGGTATGCAGAGAGCATCTCTGAACGCACAACACGTCGAACCTTGAGGCAGATGGGCTACAGCAGCAGAAGACCACACCGGGTGCCACTCCTGTCAGCTAAGAACAGGAAACTGAGGCTACAATTCGCACAGGCTCACCAAAATTGGACAATAGAAGATTGGAAAAACGTTGCCTGGTCTGATGAGTCTCGATTTCTGCTGCGACATTTGGATGGTAGGGTCAGAATTTGGCGTCAACAACATGAAAGCATGGATCCATCCTGCCTTGTATCAAGGGTTCAGGCTGCTGGTGGTGGTGTAATGGTGTGGGGGATATTTTCTTGGCACACATTGGGCCCCTTAGTACCAATTGAGCATCGTGTCAACGCCACAGCCTACCTGAGTATTGTTGCTGACCATGTCCATCCCTTTCTGACCACAGTGTTCCCATCTTCTGATGGCTACTTCCAGCAGGATAACGCGCCATGTCATAAAGCTCGAATCATCTCAGACTGGTTTCTTGAACATGACAATGAGTTCACTGTACTCAAATGGCCTCCACAGTCATCAGATCTCAATCCAATAGAGCACCTTTGGGATGTGGTGGACCGGGAGATTCGCATCATGGATGTGCAGCTGACAAATCTGCAGCAACTGCGTGATGCTATCATGTCAATATGGACCAAACTCTCTGAGGAAGGTTTCCAGTACCTTGTTGAATCTATGCCACGAAGGATTAAGGCAGTTCTGAAGGCAAAAGGGGGTCCAACCCGGTACTAGCAAGGTGTACCTAATAAAGTGGCCAGTGAGTGCATGTGTTAGTTTGGATATGTGTGTTCTTGTAGTTTGGAAGCGTTTGTGTCTTTCTGTTGCACTGCTGCGGGTTTTTCGTTTCATTTCATGTACACAAGTGCGTGAAGTGAAACGACAAATAAAGTGTTCCTGGCCCCCGATTCCTGCACCCTCCCCCGTCTGTACCTACGGTATAGACGGGGGAGGTATTTCTCTCTCCTCCACCATCACATGATCACCATTTTAATTTCATCACCCCTCGCTTTCTTCACCTCTTCTTTCCTCCATCAACAACCCCTCCACTCTTCGTCTCTCTGCCCATTCGTCTTTCATCCTCTCGCTCCCTCTGCCGCTCCACAAACACACTGAAATACAAAGTCTGCTTTAACAGTCTGTAACAACTGGACTTTCTCCGATTGAAAAAGAAAACCAAAACAAAATCAGCCATCTTTCGTTCTCCTCCACTCTGTCCATTCCCCCTCTCCCTCTCTCTGCGGCCCATAATAAAACTCTAAACAATGTGATTGGGCCTGCTTGTATCCTGCGCTGGCGTGAGAAAAGGAGAGGGAAAAATGACAGGCGTCTCTAAAAAGACTGAAAGAAATGGTGTGAAAGTGAGAGTGGGGGCAGAGGTCGGCAGGAGAGGAAGGCGGGAGGAAGGAAGGAGTGAGGGGGAGCGAGAGAAGATAGAGAGTAAACGAGGGAAAGGAGGAAGCAGGTGGTTTTGAGAAAGAAATAATAGAAAAAAACTATGACCCCAAAACGGAGTCAGGTGTACTGCTCAGAGAGAGAGAGAGAGAGAGAGAGAGAGAGAGAGAGAGAGAGAGGAGAGAGAGAGAGAGAGAGAGAGAGAGAAACAGAGAGAGGCAATAAGAAGGAAAGAAAGAATAAAGGAAAGGAAAAGAAAGAGGCTGAAATAAGATTAAGAAAAGAAGAAAATGAAAAGGAGAGAAAGGAAGAAAGAGAAAAAGAGCTATAAAGAGAGATATAAAGAGAGAAAGAAAAGGAGAGAGAAAAAGAGAAAGAGAAGAAAGAAAGAGAAGAAAGAAAGAGAGAAAGAAAAAGAAAGAAAAAAGAGAATAGATGTGGTTGGTGTGGTAAGAAATAATAGAAAAATTAAAGATCCTAGAATGGAGTAAAGTGCATTACTCAGAGAGAGAGAGAGAGAGAGAGAGAGAGAGAGAGAGAGAGAGAGAGAGAGAGAGAGAGAGAGAGAGAGAGAGAACAAGAAAGAAAGAAAGGGAAAAGGAACGGATCAAAGAAAGACAAGAGAGAGGGAGGAATGGCTGGTGGCAGATGGACAGTGGAAGAGATGTAAAATATTAACATGCATGTTTCATAATTGAGAAGTGTGTCTTGTGTTGTGTGTGTGTGTGTATGCATGCATGCGTGTGTGTGTGTCTGTGTGTGTGTGTGTGTGTGTGTGTGTGTGTGTGTGTGTGTGTAGCTGACAGTAGCAGCAGGTCCCTTCATGCTGTGTGGTGCAAATCTCTCCTGGCTGCTGCTGCTGTCAGACTCTTTGTCGTGCCTGCTGGCAACACAGACTTCACTTCTTGGCATCGCTCGGCGTTGGTAAATGCAGAGGCAGCAGGACACGCATGAGTCAGCCGAGCCAACACCACCACCGCGTGCGACGCACACTCGATGGCTTCACCAGAACCCGCCGCACAGATCTGGGAGAGCTAAAGTGTGCATTAATGGCATGTCTTTTGTTTTTTCCAACAAACCCGCCCCACTTCCGCTCAGAGAGCTTCACCAGAGGGGCCAGAGGGGGGGTGTTTGTCCGTTTTCTCTGTTACACCGAACTCGAACATGTTTGCAGGTTCTGTCAAAAGTCACGCTCAAGACCGAAAACGATGCAATAAGATAACGACGGATGAAGGTGTTTAGCACACAGCCGACCTGTAGCATCTGACAATCTCTAGAGAAGACGGAGATCTGTTACTTAATGATCCTGTTCAGCTTTCATCCATCCATCCATCCATCCATTATCTGAACCGCTTACCCTGCTCTCAAGGTCGCGGGGATGCTGGAGCCTATCCCAGCAGTCATTGGGCGGCAGGTGGGGAGACACCCTGGACAGGCCGCCAGGCCATCACAGGGCACACACACACACACACACACACACACACACACTCATGCCTAGGGACAATTTAGTACAGCTGACTCACCTGACCGACATGTGTTTGGACTGTGGGACGAAACCCACGCAGACACAGGGAGAACATGCAAACTCCACACAGAGGACGACCCGGGACGACCCCCAAGGTTGGACTACCCCGGGGCTCGAACCCAAGACCTTCTTGCTGTGAGGCGACCGCGCTAACCACGGCGCCACCGTGCCGCCCAGCTTTAATTCATTCACATGTAAATAAGGATTACAGTGAGAAGGTGGGCAGATACCATGAGACGGAGTGAGACACAGAAGGACAAAACAAGAGAGTTGGAAAGAGGTTGATTAAAGAGATTAGAGGGAGCGAGAGAGCGAGAGAGAAATAAAAGGCAGGAATGAGTCATAAGTGCTTCCCAGAAGCAAAGATGATTTAGATATCAATCACACTAAAAGTCTCATACAGAAAATACAAAAGCAGAGCAGCCAAGACCATTAAAATAATACCTACTTGAATGAAATATTGACTCGTGTGTGTGTGTGTGTGTGTGTGTGTGTATATAAAGACCTTTACTTCATTGCACTCATGCGCTAGACTGTCTTGAGTAAACACTGAAAAACCTCTCATGAAAGAAATTGAAAAATAACTTGTTATAATGACGGTGAATGAATCACTGAATGAATTTCAAATTCAGATTTCATGTGGAAATGAATGATTAAATGATATTAACCTCAGCTGCAGTGTGTGCGTGTGTGTGTGTGTGTGTGTGTGTGTGCACATTTGTGTCTGTGTTCCTAATGCAGTGTTGATGCCATGCCATTCTGTGGTGGGTGGGGAAGATGACCTTGTACTCAAGATGCACGCGTGCAAGCACACACACACACACACACACACACACACACACACACACACACACACACACACCGGCTCCATGTCAGAATTATGTAACACTACCGCAGTCAACTAGCAACCTCCTTTACTGAGACAGAGCGGGAGGGTGAGGGGAGGTGGAGAGAGGATGGGGGTGTAGAAAATGGGTGAAGAGAGGGGAGAGAAACCAAAGGAAAGGAGGGGTCTGTAAGATACATGATTCGCGGGCCAAGGGGGGCACTTAATTTTAACACAAAAACCGCCTCATCCATCCTCTCAGTTTATCTGTTCCACTGCGTTCATCTTATATTAATCATTCATGAGAGGGGGGGGGGACAGGGACCATGCGAGACAGAGAAACAAAGAACTGGGGCGAGAGGCAAAGCAAAACCGAGGGGTAAAGAGATACTGATAATGTTTTAAAAAATAAAAAAGGAAGTGTGGAAGAAAGTGTGCGGGTATGAACCCATTTATCCTCTGCACTAAGCTCAGTGCGTCTCATCTGTCACGTAATAGACGAGTATGTGTGATTGACAGCAGGGAGGCGGGCCGCTGACAGGGCATGACCTACCACATAGCCTCTCACAGCAACCTCCTGCTCTTTGCCCCAAAGCAGGAGGTTCATGCCAAACTGGGGGGGGGGGGGGGGCTTGAAGACCGCAAATGCCAGCCCACCTGTCTGTCTGTCTGTCTGTAAATATCCATCTAGCTAATCATCCTTTCAGTTGTGCCTTGAAAGCAGTGAATGACGACATCAGGGAGAGAAAGCAGATGTTTTCTGTCTCCTATGGCATCTGACAACATCTTTCACTAATGGACACACACGCAAAAACCCAGCCCCAAGGCAAGCCATTACTGACTTGCTTGCAACTACCAGGCTTTGTGTGTGTTTTCGTGCATGCGTTTTTCTGATAAATGTGCAGAACTCGTTTCAAAACAACGCGTAAATCAAAGCTAAATGACTTTTACTGCCGCATAATTTCAGGCATGGCGCACAAATTGTCGTTCCTTCTTTCCAGGGCGGTCTCCTCGCTCTTCTGACTGACAGAAAATCAGTCCTTTGGAAAGATAAGCCGAGCTGTAGACCCCCCGAAATATCAAAATTGAAAATAAAATCTATATTCTCGTAACTCTTGAAAAACTACATGTACGTGGTTGTCCCCAAGCCACAAGGGTCAGCCATGATGCTGTAGGGTGGGATGGCAATAAACTGCCCCCCCCCTTTTCTCCCCAATCGTATCCGGCCAATTAACCCCACTCTTCCAAGTCGTCCCGGTCGCTACTCCACCCCCTCTGCCGATCCGGGGAGGGCTGCAGACTACCACATGCCTCCTCCAATACATGTGGAGTCGCCAGCTGCTTCTTTTCACCTGACAGTGAGGAGTTTCACCAGAGGGACGTAGCGCATCAGAGGATCACGCTACCCCCCCCCCACACACACACACACACACTTTCCTCTGCCCCCTGAACAGGCGCTCCGACCGACCAGAAGAGGCACTAGTGCAGCGACCAGGACACATACCCACATCCAGCTTCCCGCCCGCAAACACGGCCAATTGTGTCTGTCGGGACGCCCGACCAAGCCGGAGGTAACACGAGGATTCGAACCTACGATCCCTGTGTTGGTAGGCAACGGAATAGACCACTACGCTACCCGGACGCCTATCTGTATGTCTTTAATGCAGGTGCAACGACGTATACTTGCCCTCACATACTAGCCAAGCTCTATTCCTTCATAGCCACTCATCCTTCATGGACCAGGCCGAGGCTGCATCACATCCTGTGTGTTTGGAAAGGAGTCTCAACAACAGACGAATCATTCATTCATGGTCTACAGACTATTCAGGTCTCAACAACGGCCGTGAAATAATAGTTTCCTTGACAACAATCTGGAAGCTGAGCAACTGTGGGAACAGCACCGGGACTACAACTGTTTTTGAAAAGACTTCAGCCAGAGAGAGGTACTAATTAGCGCCATGAGCTGGTGCGCCCGCCGTTTGGCGAAAACAGAAACCTGCATAAGTAACCATGCTACTTGGGCCTTTGCAGTGCACAGTTGGGAACCACCGCCTTACGTGCACAAACATTATGCGTTTACATCACATGGCTACTTAACCTAGTTGTTTACGGTGCTCTGCTTTCCCCCGTGGTCCTTTGTTCCCCGCCATCACCTGAGAGCTTAGTGGTGGTTTGTTTTTTATGACCTGACCTCCCTGGTGGGAGAGGGGCAGCAACAATGTGCTGATGCACACACATACCGTTCCGCATTCCTCCCGTATCTTACCCTGATAGTGCATGCATACCTAGCGTAGCTACTGTAGCACTGAACACACAAACACACACAAAAAAAATACACACAAAAGGCACAAAGAAATATATATGCACATATGCATGCATAAACGCGCACACAGTGTGATCTGCTTTCACAGATCTGCTGATGCGGCTGTGAAACTACATGCACAGGCATGCACGCACACTCAAAAACAAGGATGTCAACAGATACCCGCGTTGATGTAGCATGTACACACAATTTACTGCTGATTTGTATTGCATGTTTACATGCAGACTTCTAACCACCTAAAAGGGAAAATGTCGAATTTGTAATCCTGCATCTATTCTTCATAAAGAGCAAAAGCCATTAACGAAGTTCCAGCGTTGGCTTTTTCTTTGGGTAGGATTTCAGAATGGATTTTGATAGGCCCGTGCTTCCCCCCCTGAAGCTGGTTATGTGATTTTCGTTGAGCTCACGCCGCCAGCCACTTACCCTACATTTTCTTTGAAGCACTAGCAGATGCTGACCTTGGTTACCTCCGTGGAAAAACCCTAAATGCCCCTTTTCTATTTTGATACACAAACCACCGCCGCTCTGCAGACTAAAAATCACATCGCAAATCCTTTTATGAAGCAAGAATTTTAGCGGTCTATGTGCACAATTTGGTAATTATTAAAATCATCAGTGTACATTAAGTTACTGCAGTTATGTAAAAAGCCATAAATAGTAATGCTATAAATAACTGAGTGACATGACTGATGGCTCTCTTTCACATGTATTGCTCGCACACATGCAAGTGCATCAGTGAGGCAACTGAAGACTGGCTGAGTGAGATGTTATTCAGGCTGGCAGGCTAATACTTTTTTACACTTAAGTCTATGAAACATTTTTTTTCCAGCCGTTTGTCTCATTTGTACAGTCTCTCATCATAAATGCCCCTCTACCCTCAGTCACATATCTTCGATGTCTGTGTGGCTGTTTGTCTTTCTGTCTGTGTGTGATTGATTGGGTCAGATTATGGTGTCTGACATGAAGCCATGGGTTTATATAACCTGGTGCAACGCTATCTAAAAGGTCGGTGGATAGATTAGTCCAGCTAGCACGATGGGATCACTCAGCGGATTAGACCAACTAACGGCACAATGCACGCAAGATCAGCCCAAATAAAGCTATGCTAGCACATAGTAATGAAAACTCTGACACAAGACGGATGCCTCATAGTAGTTCAGTGCTACGAAATTGGACTACCAACATGCTCAACGGGCAAATACAATGACATGAATTAACCTCACTAAATGCCAGCAGAATGTAATTGATCCATATAACTACCAAATTAGCACTCTGCTGTTGGAATAGATTTGGCCAGATAGACCTTATGCTAAAAGACAACATCATGCTCCGTATCCTGACTATAGATAGATAGATAGATAGATAGATAGATAGATAGATAGATAGACTTTATCATTGCCACGCAACAATATTGGTGGTAATTGTTTTGGTACAGCATGGTAGCTCAGTTCCAGTGCAAAAAGAAGGGGGAGAAAAACAAGCAGCACCATAAACCATTACAACAACACACACAAAAAGGACACACATGAAAGTGAGAATATGTGCAGTGAATATATAGGACATGTACAGTTCAGTTCCCCAGCATATCAAGTAGCCCAACAGGCAGAGTCCAATGTTTGATGTACCGGTGCAAACCAGTCCAGTCTGAGTTCAGTCCAGTACAGCCAATGCATTCAGGTCTGTATACGGGTTGTGATGATACACGTTATGAGATCAGATGGCATTTGCTGGCTTTAAAGCTTGTAAAATACCATTGGATCATACCTACAGGCTAGAAATGCAAACTGCCATAAATTTAGTCTCGCCACTGGGTGTAATGTTAAGTTAATTTATTTTGTGTTACTTTAATATTTAGGGATACTGACGTTACTGGTATCATGCTACTAGTATATAAGTACATGGTTTCTGTGGGCAAGACCTAAAATAAATCACAATCCTCTTTCTGGTGGGGTCCAAAAGTGCATGGTAGGAACGCACATATATTTATCAAGGGTGGGTCACATAATGAGCGATTACAACATTAAGCTTAATACACGTGATGCAAATATTTAAGAACAATAAAATGACGACAGAGAAATGTAAGGGGAATTTGCTATCAGCACAGGTGAGCCATCATGAGACTAGCTGTAATGCTAGTGTTACTGCTAGTGTTACCTCCGGTTGACACAAAGCCAAGAGTGGCAGAGGTGAGCCAAGTCATGAGAGCGAGAGCGAGAGACCATAGAACCTGAATGAAGAGAAATGGTACTTCCTAGTGGACTGCTGTCCAATACAAACTGAAAGAAAGAGGTGTAAACTATAGAACCTGAATGAACAGAAGCAGTATTTCCTAAAGTGGATTGCAGTAATCTCCTTTGCTAAAGCCAAGAAAGCCACAAAATAGGACAATAATGAGTAGACCTGCTAACTTCAGGCAACATCTTCAAATCACAACACTAAATACTGAAATGTTTTGGCAATTTAGAAATTAAGTCAATAAACCAGATGAGTTAATGCATAATAAAAAATATGAAAAGCTTTAAACAAAAAAAGATCCTATGTTTGACCGAGTTTTGCTGACGCATACATCAAACTTGTTGCATAAACCTCACTAACTTTTCTGCGATTGGTTTATCAATTTCAATAAATGCAATGGATTATTTGCACTCTTAAAAGTATAAATTTAACTTGCAACTGCATGATTTAAATCCTGCACCAAATTCAACATGATCCGCTCATTGACTCTGTCATCTGACTGAATCTGAGCCGGTATAGCTAGGGCAGGTTGCAAGCATTTTTAATCTTGTTTTGTGGTCCACTTCCAGTTCCCAGAGAAAACCATGGTTCTCAGTTGAGGTTATCTGTGAAATTGCTGAGAAACTTTTTTTTTTTGGGCTGCCTAGGTGTGACGATTAATTTGGCCCTTTGATGAAAGAATGAACCATTTCATCAACCTAAGCTGAATTTGGAGGTATGAATAAGCTTTGAAGGTCTGGGGGAAAATATTTATTTTGAACAAACAATGACCGGGAGATGTTAACAGAGGCCATTTATAACCCGAGCTGCCTCATGTGATGCCAGCACAAAACCCTGTTATAGTGAACCAGAATGGACAGTGGCAGTGGACATGACTCTCACACACAAACAAGTCTTGAAGAATCATTCGAAATCAACAATTCTCGACCACTCCTCCGAGTTCCTGACCTCGTCCATATACGAGAGGATCTCCCCCGACATCAACCATGACGTGTGACGAAGCCGAGTTTGAAAGTGGAAAATGTTTTACCTGGTTCGTACTTCAATAGAGTGTATTGTGCCCTCTGGTTCCCGCCTCAGACAACCATCAGCCAAAACTAACAGATATAAATTCTCTTTCATACCCTCTGCCACTTGACTGCTCAACTCTGTAAAGTACTGCTAGCATAGTCAGCACATCTCCAACCATGCCTGTTTCTCCCTTCTTTTTTTCACTAATATTGTAACTTCTGTACTTCATGCATCCACCTTTTACTCTTGTTTTTATATGTGGCTTTAAAAAAAAAATTATGTGTGGTCTTTATCTTGTGTGTCTTGCCCTGTGTTATTTTTTATTGCTACTCCATCAGAACCAATTCCCCGTTGGGGACAAATAAAGGTCTTCTACTACTACTACTACTACTCGTTCTTGTAGATCTCATTCCATATGTGAGGTAACAGCCAAGCCAAATTCAACGTTTCAACTGCTCAATTGATTGTTGTCTTTGAGGGACTGAAATTGATGCAGCGAATCAAATTCTTTTTCCGAGGCAGGATGGGAAATGGGGTTCGGCCATCGGTAACCACTGCACTCATATTCATCTGACAACTAATGTTAAAGGTCCCATGAAATCATCGGCGGTCACTCGGGACTGAGTATGACTGTCCTCCTCCTGGGTCCTTGGGTGGGTGTAGAGGCTGACCCTGTAGACGCATAACGGGAAGACGCCTGCGCGTAACAGCTTTTTACATGGAGAGGCTGATGCGCCTTGCCACCACACGGTCCTTGGCAGGGGGTGGCCAGAGTCCAATGGCATGGAGAACCAAGACGATTGGGGACCACCCTTTATCGCAGCCTTCATCCACCTTCACTGCCGTTGTGACCTGGAGACATCTTCTGCCAGTTCCGCCATTGAGGTCTTTGTTGGATCGCACTTCGTCTTGAACCTCCTCCTTGATGTATCTGCCTTAGGTGACCCTACCAGGAGCCAAGCTCTGGACAGCATAGCTCTTGGGATCATTAGTACACACAAGTTTCTCCACCACGGCAAGGTGGCAATCCAGGAGAGGGGCATTTAGTGTACTGCAAACTTCCACGGTTTGCCGTGTATCCGAATGAAACAGTGGGACTTTATAAAGGGGGAGTTAGATTTCACTACCAGCCAATCATGACTGAGCGTTTTTAGAAGAATGTCGAAATGAAGAAGCTTTTAGCTTGTTTCAATTTGGTGGCAGAGGATTACTTGTCTCCTATCAATCATACACCCAATTTGTTAGATGTACACTGCTAAGTGCATTATTGCATTTGTCAGAAAGAGAACATGGTGTTAGATAGACGATCAAATGAAGAGAAAAGAGGTAACAAGAATGGCAATACATTTTTCACTTCATGGGACCTATAAAAGACCATCAAGGAGGATAGGGGCTGTGGGTTACGAGAAGAAGAAGCACTGTGTTGACAGTTGGGCTTTTTCCTCTGACTTGTTGCCAACGTGAGCATCCTAATGCTTTTATTCTCTCGGCTTTACATTTAGTTCTCAGGAGGCTTGAGCTGTTATGTAAGGCTGAGTCGCCCTGCTGAAAACAACCGATTACGCCATGACACGCACTCTGAGCTCATCACCTTCTCTCCTCCTCCTTGCACCAAACACCCACCTTTTCAAAACCGCCTTGTCCCCCCCCACCCTTTTCCTTCCATTCACCTGCTCCTTGTCTGCCTTCCTTCATCTGTTCACCAGTCTTACTCTCTTTCTCTCTCTCTCTCTTCCTTCCATTCACCTACTCCTTGTCTGTCTTTCTTCTTCTGTTCTCCGGTCTTACTGTCTCTCCTCTCTCTTTCTGTCATTGATCTCTCCCACCTTCTTGTCTCGGTTTCAACTACATTAAGTAATTTAGGTGATGCTTTTATCCAGATTGGCTCGGAAAAAGTGCCAAAGTAATGTGAGTCTGGAAGACAGACAAGCTGAAAGGAAAACAGATGAGTCACAGATGAGTCACAGACGGACAGACAGATAGACCGACGGAGTGCACAGTGCAAGTTAAACCTTGCTTAAATGCCAATGAGCTGGCTACAGTTAAAGTTACAATCTTGAAACAAACAAATGTCCTATTTGAGTCTCTCACTGGCATATTTCTACTAATATTCAAGTCATCAATGCTTTTGTTGTTGCTTGTCTTTCTGTTGGGTGGGACTTTCCCGAAAAACAAAAATAAAAAAAAGATAAAATGGCAAATGGTGATATGATTTAAACTTCAGTGTGGCTGGCAGGCAGCTGTGAGTTTGAAGAAGTGAAATAGCGGCTGGCAAGAAGATATGGCAGAATAAACTTGTAAAAAAAAAAAAAAACTAACAATAACAACTTCAAAAGCCACAATGTACTGCTAGATTTTGAATACATTTCTGGGATTTGGAGAGCTAAAATACTACTGAAATGACCGAGCTTCACCATGGGTCTCATCCATCCATTATCCAAGCCGCTTATCTGAATTTGGGTTGCAGGGATGCTGGAGCCTATCCCATCAGTCATTGGACGGTAGGCGGGGAGACACCCATCCATCACAGGGCCGACACATTCACACCTAGGAACAATTCAGTACGGCCGATTCACCTGACCTACATGTCTTTGGACTGTGGGAGGAAACCGGCGCACCCGGAGGAAACGCACGCAGACATGGGGAGAACATTCAAACTCCACACAGAGAATGCCCTGAGACGACCCCCAAGGTTGGACTTCCCCGGGGGCTCGAACCCAGGAACTTCTTGCTGTGAGGCGACTGCGCTAACCATTGCGCCATCGTACCGCCCCCATGGGTCTCAAAAAGTAAAAAAAACTTCAGGATTGGAACTTTAAGGGGAAAACATAGTTTTTCATTTTGAATTACAGCTGTCAGACAGATGTACAGCTGCTTAGTGTCAACGGAGTTGTGCTACAGAAAATTGTTCTGTGAACTCTCTACATAAGGCCTTGTATGGTAGATTGGGGAGGGGTAAAATCCCTTTTTCACCCTTTCTCTTGGTTGGGTAAATATGGGCTCCGTGACCCGAGTGTCCCTGCCACATACACACATATCCACACACTCACACTGACCTCAGTGTTGTGGGGCAACATCTCATTTTGTTAGACACAATGTTGTTACTCAGCCTGAGCCAACAAGCAGGCAAATTAGCTAACCAGCTAATTCCAGTGCCAAACCAGTCTGGGAGGAAAAGCCAAGGAGGGGTCAACAGTTATTATCCACCAAAAATCATTCACCTCCTCTACATTAACAATAAACGTGCTGTCATTGGTTAACTTTTTAAAACTGCATGTGTGGCAGTCTGAATAAATGCAAATCCATAAGCTAGACAAGTCTGACATGAAAATCTCAACATTGTGAATTTCAGCTTGGCATCACAGTCACTCGATTACGGGCTTCGACTCTATCTGTTTGGACTGAAACACAATCTGTGCCAACTGTCCCGACCATCCAGTTCAAAATCTGCTAAGAGCGGCTCAGACACAACCAGATCTAGCAAATAGGTTGGGAGCAAATCAGGGCTTAAATTAGGACAAACAACATACAGCGGGTCCCCTGGCCTGATTCTTTTCTAACCCACCAGTGAGGCAGACTTGACCGAGCAGAAAAACAAACCAGAGATGCTGACGATGCTGATGATAGCAAAACGGACAAAAGTGACGTTGATGGTGGCATTTGACGGTGATGAGAACAAAGGTGGGATGTTGATGATAGTGGTGGTAGAGGAAGTAGTGATGATGATGATGATGATAATAGTGGTAGTGGTAGGAATGTTTATGACAGTGGTGAAGATACATAATTAGTGCTGCATATAAATGAAGGTGACCGGTGGACACTGTAGCATCAGTGAGTCAGCTAGGAGTCACAGTGGCCAACAGGAGAGTTGTCAATCATGTCGCCTTAGTTATGCAAGACAGAAGGTCACCTACTGGGAGAGAGAGGGAAAGAAAGAACAGAGGGAAAATAGAGAGAGAGAGAGGGAGGAAAAACAACAAAAAGCAAGGAGAAAGGTGAGCGCTAAAAGAAAGGGGGGGTGCTGCAGGAGATGACTTTGGCTGGGTGTTTAACATGGTTGTGACTGTTAGCAGTCTCTCGCTCTCTCTTTCTCTCACTACTTCCTTCCTTTAATCCTCCCCCTCATTCAATTTTCACACTGTCTTGTTGACTGTGTGTGTGTGTGTGTGTGTGTGTGTGTGTGTGTGTGTGTGTGTGTGTGTGTGCCCTTGTAGCCAGTGTTGTATGAGTCAGTGAGTGCTAGAGAGCTAATCCCCAGCCAGATCCCAACTGAAGGCCATCTCAAGAAGGTGAAACTGTAGCTAAATAACTGCACGTACCGTTGGCCGCAAGGGCTTCTTCCTAAATACCGGTGCAGTGTCATGATATATGTAAAGACATCCTGCTGCCTTACAGTCTATATTTACACGCACGCACACACACACACACACACACACACAGGATTAAATAACTTCCTTTCCCATCTCGGGTGTTATTTTGGATGTAACGTTCATAACAACCCCCACACACACACACAACACAACTAAAAACAACCTGAAGGAAGCACTGGTGTCAGTGTAAGTTATCGACCATTTGCACAACAATGACTGACACAGTGATTCACCAATAAGTGCTTAGCAATCGTCTCTCCGTCCTCCAGCATCACACAGCCCAATAAGGGTGACGGAGAGCAGCTTTGATGGAAATGTACAATGGATAATGTTGCTCAACTGAAAAGACAAAAGGAAACTGTGAAAAAAGTGTTTTTGAGGCAAGCGTTATACAGATTCAAACTAACGAGCGACAGGAGGTCAGTATATTTCGTATTACTTTGCCCAAACCCAAATGTGATCTTTATAGATATGGATTAAAATTTGTGAAGGGCTAAATTTTTCTAAATTAAGTTAAGTCAATTTTATTTGTATAGCCCAATATCACAAATTACAAATTTGCCTCAAGGGGCTTTACAATAAATAAATTTAAATACATTTTACATATTCTTTTTAATTTAATAAACTTACAATTTTAAATTATCAACAGGCACACTTACATCTGCTCAAAGGTAAGTTAGCTACAATCAACAGTCTATCTGCTGTGTTTGTGTATTTATGTCTAATGTAGCAGGGCTCATCATGAAAGTTCATCAGATGTACCAACATTGTAACAAAGGGAGGCAGGACACGGCAACATATCGATAAGCACGGTCAATGCTGCTGCTTAAATAAGCTTGTACACAAGTGTCAAAGTAACTCATTTGTCTCTCTCTCTCTCACTATCAGGGGCAGCAGCAGTTTGCCTAGTAAAGTGAGGGTTGCCAGTTCGATCCTCTGCTCCTCTTGCAAAAACGACACCTAACCCCTAACTGCTCCCAACGAGCTGCATGGTTGACAGTGTATGAGAGTGTGTGTGTGTATGTGTGTGAGAATGTGAGGCATTAATTAATTGTAAAGTGGTTTGAGTTTCTCTTGCAGCTAGAAAAGCACGACATGAAAAGCAGCCCATTTAATTGCCCACACCCCCGGCGGTTACTTGGAACAATGACGACATTGTAATATGTTCACAAACTTACTGGTTGGCCGCTTACATAATTCAGGCCAAACTGCACCATACCGATAACACTATGCTATTTGTACCCTTAACTTTTTAAACACCACTATACCTCTGTGATATTGGGATTATAGACTCACCATTTGTGTGCACGGCCACCAGAGTTTTTTCTTCCAATGGTGGTCTGCATGTACATAAATTGTGCATGTAGGTCTGTGTGTGTTTATACACTGTATAAGTGTATGTTTTAGAACTTGTGTTTATACGTGTAAGTGTGTAAATATAGTATATTTAGGCCTCTGTGTGTGTGTGTGTATACATGATGTACAGGTCTCTCCCTTTGTATACACCGGCTTGTGTGTTTCTCCACACACAAGTGAGTATGTTCATGCCGAAGTACTAAAGTTTGTAGCAGAATGAGATGTCACACACCTACAATAAGGTCTGCGTGTGCACGGTTTCCTCACCTATCTGTAGCAGCACTGGTGTCACCAGGGCCGTTTCCATGGCATAGCAGAACTCTCGGCCGAACATCACGGCCCCGTGCATCACCCATCTCTTCAGAGGAATGCCTTCTATTGATCCTTCGCTCACCGACTCTTCTCCTCCTCCTCCTCCTCCCCCTCCTGATCCATCCGTCTCTCTACCTCTTCCTCCTCCATTCTCCTCCTCTCCGCCCGTTACCGTTGGGTTTTTGTGGGTAACCCCACCCGCCAGAGAGCCGACCTGCATAGTGTCAGTCTCTGTGTTTTGGGGAGGCATGGTGGAAAGCATGCACGCAACGGAAAAAGACAAGCCCCCTCCCCCCTGCTTCAGCAACAACAAATATCTGAACAAATACCTGTTATTACATGGGAAGAGTACAACACTACTAGTGGCCTCTCTGATAGGAGGGGGAAAATATAGCCGTGACACCAATTAACAAAAACAGTAAAACAGAGTTCCCCTCTCTCTACTAGCTACTAGTAGTAACTTACTTGTAGCTTTGTAATTTCTATAAATTCTATAATTTCTTAATTTCTGCAACAGTAACTCAGTTTGTATAAGTAAAATTAATTGCAATTGATGATCAAGCTGCTTCTTACCTACTTGTAACTTTGTGTTTGTACTTTTATTACTATCAATGCTGATGGGGGGGGGGGGGGGTGACAGCGGATGTTTAATTAAAAAAAATAATTCAGGTGGGCTTATGGCCTCAGAATAGTAACAGATAGTCTCCCACCTTGTGAGGTAATGAAATTGACCTACAACTGGGACTTATACTGAAAACAAAAGAAAGAAAGAAAAAAAAACCTGGATATATGAAAAAGTAAATGGAAGCAATCTCTCTATCGATGAAGCATGGATTTGTGTTTTACGTGGTTATGGTTCAAACAATGTGTTTTACACAGAGTCGTCTCATCAAACAAGTCACCCTGAAAGCTATTCGTCTTCCAAAAAGAAGTTTCAAATTCGACAGACAACAACTAAACCCTTTTCTCGCCTTGTTTTTTAAAGAAATGTTCAAAAAAAAAACAAAAACTAAAAATCACTCTTCCAAGGATCTATAAAGGACCCCAGAAAAATCAAAGCAATGATTTTTTCCCCCCAGAAAAGTACACAGCACGTGTCAAGTGTGGATGCGTGTGTGTGTGTGGTGTGTAGTGTGTGTGTGTGTGTGTATGTGTGTGTGTGTGTGTGCGTTTATGGCTTTTTTGTCATTGAGGTTTTCTCCGTTTACTGTCTATTGCCGGCGGTAAAAATCCATATAGAAGACCATTCAGTAAGTTCCAGAGTCATATTGATGTTATGTATAGAAGGCTGAATGGAGAGATGGATGAAGGGGTGGGCTGGGAGGAGGAGAAGGTTGCAGAGGGGAGGGGGTGGAGGGCAGGCGACGCAGGTGGGCGGAGCTGCTCGGAGAATCCCCATCGATTGGCTGATCAATCTGAAGGTGATGACAGCCAATAGGGTGCCGGAAAACACAAAACCGGTTGCCAAAATCCAGGGAGGGAGACACAAGTCAGGAACCAGGGAGAATCAGTCAGTAGACACGTTGGTTCATTAGTTGTCATCATTAGTCAGTCGAAGGAGTCGATTGGCAGACGATGAAACCAGGTATCCCATTGGCCAGAAAACGAGAGGAAATGATGTCATTGGACAGCAGTGGAGAGAGTTTAGTTTCCATTCGTCGTTTGGAGCCATGGGAGTGAAGACATGGAGAAAGAAAGAGAAAACACATTTTCATTACCAACACTGCAACACTCATATACATCTGAATTTTAAGACGGTACATCTGAGCAAACAACATGTTTTGTGAAGGTTTCTTTGGCCTGTCATTTTCTAGGGCGTGTCAATGTTAAGCATATCTGGCTCCAGCTGGCGTACACTGCCCACGGTAAATATGATTAATCATTCCAGATCGCAAACAGCAATTAAGACAGACCGTCAACATTTCTGTAGTCGTTTGTCGCAGTCAATCATTTGGCGCGCCAGATCTGTGGGATTGTGTTGTTTTGCCTTGTGCGCCACGAGACCAGAAGAGCAAACACTGTGCTGCAGTGACGCTTTTGAAAACAGCTCTGCATTTTGTTTCAGGCGGCCCGACATGTTGACGCCACAATTCCCATTACTAAAAGCAGCTAACCCATTCAGGACTTCTGTTTTTCCCTTTCTTAATCTGGGCAATAGCTCGAGATGTTTCACAGCGACTTTTAACATGGCGCTGAACGCTATGATGAACAAAGTAGTGAGGTTTGCACACCGAAATGCTCCCAATACTGATTTTATTTGGCAACGTTTCGATCTATCAGATCTTCGCCTGAGGAAGATCTGATAGATCACTACTCACTACTTTCTTCTGTTTTGCAATTTTTGTCTTACACCCAAATAATTTTTCCTTTTTTTTTTTTTTTTTATAAAATCCCCCCCCCCCCCCAATCGAATTTGTTTTGGGGGATTTTTGCCAACTTCCGAGCCATCCCGGTCGCTGCTCCACCCCAGGGGAGGGCTGCAGACCAACGCGTGCCTCCTCCGACACAAGTGGAGTTGCCAATCGCTTTTCACCTGACGGTGAGTAGTTTCACCAGGGGGGCATAGCATGTGGGAGAATCACGCTATTCCCCCCAGTCCCCCCCCCCCCAAGCAGGTGCCCCAATTGACCAGAGGAGATCGTCGTGCAGCGACCAGGACACGTACCCACAGCTGGCTTCCCACCCGCAGACACAGCCAATTGTGTCCGTAGGGACACCCAACCAAGCCAGAGGTAACACGGGGATTCGAACCGTTGGTTCCTCTTTTGAACGCTATGATGGTCACATGACCGGGCCTCCGAGACACTCGGACAGCCTATAAATTGGATTGGCAAGATGGGATGAGACAAACAAAACTGTGTCTGAATGGCTGAAACATTTTAAATCTGGGAAACTGCTTTACCCTGCGAAAAGACAGAGACCTCTGTGTGTAGAGAAGAAAAGAGATGTAGTTTGGAGAGAGAGAGAGAGGGATGTAAAGAAGCGAGGCCCCTCACCCTTTGACCCACCTCTATTGAGAGAATCATAAAGTGAGGGAGACGGAGGGCAGCAGAGTGAAAAAGAAACTGCATGTGCATGTTTAACAGAATTAACAGCAAAAGGTGCATTCCTGGTGTGCAGACACAATGAGTGTGTGCATGCTGTTGGGTGCACGAGCGTGTACGTGCGTGCATCGGGACCTTGCGGAGGGATTAGAGACCCAATAGACGGCACGTTCTGCCGTGCACAGACACACACGTGTGTGCACACAACTAATGCCTGCCACGTGAACGACCCTCGCATCACAACAGCGCTAAGACCCTCATCAAGCCTCTTACTGAGAGATTGGGGGGGGCAGGGGGGCAGGGAGAAAGATGGAGGGAGGGAGAGCGAGGGGATCGACAGTGTTGGGGAATGAGAGCAGAAAACAGGAAGAAGAAGAGGTTTAGGGTGGGAAAGAGAAAAAAAGATTGAAAAATAAAGGAGATGAATCGAGAGAATTGGAGATGTAGGAAATATATACTAGGTGTTGCTATCACTAATGTTTTTCTCTGTGTTTTAAAATCTCCATTAACATTCATGGTGCACTCAAGAAGCCCCCCCCCCCCACACACACCCCACCCTTTGGAGGAAGTGTTGACACTAACATCATTTGTGTTCCCAAACCAGAAGCTGCTGTAGCAGGTTGTGTTATCTGCAAACCAGACTGAATTTAATGGACATTCCTGAAGATTTACAATCACAACAAATATTCACATGTGCTCTTGAAATGTCATAAAATCTACAACTCTCAAAAATAAAGCCTTTGATACGGGCCACACTGAGTGTGATAAGAATTTTTTAAAAAAATGTCAAAATTATGTCTTTATCTTTCTCTGTCTAAAGCTCTATACCGATTTTGTTTTTGTCTACTATTACACTCTCTTCCTCTCAATCCATGCATCCATCCAACATTCATGGTGTACTGAAGATGGCCATGCATATTTCATATTCTCACACACAGACAAAGTGCCCCCTCCATACCTCGCCTCACAGGCTGCGGCAGATTACATAAGAACCACCCCCCAAGGAAACACACACACACACACACACACACGTGTTCCCTCTTTTAATTTGACTTTGGGTCACCACAGCAGCAAGATCTTTACCACCATGGACAGAAAAATGAATGGGAGTCCGCTACCAACAGAGAAAACAAACATGCAAAACGAAGGCACAGCTAATATCATGACAGGACATGGAAACCACACCAAAACAGAGAGCATCAGGCATACAATCTCAACACAGTTTGTTCACTGGATATCCCCCCAAACAGTACTGTACATATTAGGGATGAGACAACATAGGATTTTTTTACTACTCCCTTTTCTCCCCAATTGTATCCACCCAATTACCCCACTCTCCCGAGCCGTCCCGGCCACTGCTCCACCCCCTCTGCCGATCCGGGGAGGGCTGCAGACTACCATGTCTCCTCCAATACATGTGGAGTTGCCAGCCGCTTCTTTTCACCTGACAGTGAGGAGTTTTGCCAGGGGGACGTAGCACGTGGAAGATCACGTTATTCCTCCCAGTTCCCCCTCCCCCCCGAAAAGGCGCCCCCATCTGACCAGAAGAGGCGCTAGTGCAGCAACCAGGACACATACCCACATTTAGCTTCCCACATACAGACAGCCAATTGTGTCTGTGGGGATGCCTGACCAAGCCGGACGCCAACACAGGGATTCGAACCGGCGATCCCCGTGTTGGTAGGCAATGGAATAGACCTCTTCGCTAACCGGACACCCCAAGGACAATATAGGATTTTATTGCAGATTGCAATAAAAAACACTCACAAATAGTTGACTGTGGTGAGTTTCCATTATCAGGATAATCGTAAATGGGGATAATGGTGAATATCTTCTTCTTCTTGGTTTTTATTGGTGGTTGGCATCCGACCTGTTGCATTAACACCATCTACTGAATTTAAACTAAATCTCCACGAACTAAATAAAATAATAAGTCCTTCCCACTCATTTCCCACTCTGCTATGACTTCTTTATTTCTCAGGTTTCGGGGGGGGGGGGTAAAAGCTTCTTTCAACAGCTGCTGCACACAATTTTCACTTTAATTGCATGTGGCTATTAGCACTGGTGTTTGTGAATTGGACTTTTTTGCAATGACGCATTTTGGTAGTATCCTCAAGTAGCAATGTTAGCGTGTGAACCGCTGCGCTGGTTCACGGCCAATAGGGAAACTCCCAATTCCATGTTTACCAGCAATGTCGGTCAGCCGACCAATCGTGTAACTTCAGCGACGTCGTTGGTCACCTGATCCAGCAGCCCCATCGTGTCAAACTGATCAATCAGTCAGTCATTCACCCTTACTATGATCCCTCAGTCAGTCAGTCAGTCAGGGAAATTGGTATTTGTCCAGCCAAAAAGATGTGTGTCCTATCTGTGATGCAATAAAAATATTTGTTTCGTAAAAAAATGTAAGCTAAAGGGATTCCAGTATGCCATGTTTTGATGATTATCGGGATAATATTGTGAATCGCAATTATTTTGGCCAGGATAATCGTGACATGAAATTTTCCCATCATCCCACCCCCCTAGTACAGATCATATTCTCATGCTAACATATGTAGTAGGTTTACTGCAGCAACAGCATCAATGTTAGCAATCAAGTAGTGTGCTCTGAAACGGCTTGATCTTCTGTTGCCGTTCTAATACTAAACATGTAGCTGTTGTAATCTACTTTGATTAACATGCTTACAAAACTGCCAGATTAGAAGAGGCCCTGTGACCTTGCATAAAGAAAATGAAAATGCAACAGTAAAAACTTCCTACTCAAGGTGCAGAACTGCTTCAAAAACAAGACCTGGGAGTTGTTTGAATACTTAAAAACACAGCAGACATGTTGGACTTATCATTTGGGACCGTTTCTGGTGCAGTAAAACAAGCGCACCCTATAAAGTCTGGGGTGCTGGAAACAAGACTCTGTCTATTTTTGTCTGGAAGTATGTGTCTAACTGTATCAGGTATGCTTGCATGTAAATGGTTGTGTCTATGTCACTTGTATGTGTGTGTTTGCACGCTCATGTGTGTCTGCATATTGGATGTGCACTAGGGGGTCGGTGTGGAGCATGTGGGTGTATGCATGAGTGTGTGTTTGTTTAACATTTAAAAAAAAAGAAAAAAAGGGGGGGGTCAATGTTTAAAAAAACAAAAAAACAAAACAATGCCGAAAACAGTCTGTTGGGTGTCTCTAGTTGTCGGTCTTTCATGTTCTCCTTCACATCCGATAGTACTATCTGGCCTGCATCTCTTTCATTCTTCATTCCTTTACACACACACACACACACACACACACACACACACACACACACACACACACACACACACACACACACACACACACAAAGAAATTAATGATATCTGACTAAGTCTTTACACAGCGTGTCAGTCAACTGATTTCCTATTGTTTCTGTGTGTGAATATCCGTGTTTATTTGTGTGTGTGCAGTTTTGTGTATTGTGTGTGTGCATGCTGGTAACATGAGCATCTGTAATATAGGATTACACCTCAGCTTTTCTGGGAGGCAATATAAACAAAGCCAGGCTCATGTGAAAATGAACGGAAGGGAGGTAGGGGGTGGGGGGAAAAAGCGATAGTAGGGGGGAAGAGAATGAGAGAAAGGAGGAGAGAGAAAGGAGCAACAGGTGGGGTGAGAGAGAGAGCGTCTGTTCTTGGCTATCGCCCCATGCACAATTCTCCACTGGAGGTCAGCTGACCATTTTTCAACCAGTAGCTTATACAAGGACCACCAGCAGCCTTTTGGGGAAGAGCCTGAGCCAAAAAAACTCTGTCCACTTTGACGTTTTCATGACCTGCATAGAATGAAAGGACCCCACCTTCACACACAGGAGGTTGCCTTTTTTCCCAGGTCCTCAAACTCATCCAGCCGTGGGGTCCTCCCACTCCTGCCACTACCCCACATTAGGAGAGACAACAGTGGAAAACTATATTCCACATCCTCCTCCCACTGGACAGGTAACTCACGGTTCTCTATCATAAATGTCCTCAAGTGCTCTGAAAGTGTTCCACACACTTCCTGAATAGTATGATTCAACAATCAGGGTCTGATGTTGGTTCGTTGTTGCAGAGTCCTAGTGGGCGTCACCAGATGTCTTAGCTTGACACATTCGGCCTCCTTCAGAGAAGTCTTATGCTGGCTGAGGGCAGGGTCCAGGCCTGAATGAAGTTGTTACAAAACAGTGGCTCCTCAAACAGCCACAGACCAGCCATAGCAGCAGGCTCTCTGGTGGCCTTCAGGAGTTCACATGCATCCAGGACAGAGGCGTAAAAAGGCGACAGGCCTGTCAGATATGCCTCATACAGCCTCAGCAGAAACAGTTGCTTACTGTAGCCCAGATGACCAGCTGTCCACAGGATCAGCTTGGCTGTGTCTAGTCACTGCACAGCAGTTTCAGTGCGGTCTTCAGCCTAAAGACCATCACTCAATAGATAATGTCCACAAAACCCTGTCATTCTTCTTCCACTGGCAAGTAAGGGTTCAGATCCAGTGCTGCCCTGACCAGAAAAAGTCCACTATGGCCGTTGAATGTCTTCAATCAGGTCTCTTGGTGGAGGTAGGACAACCAGCCACAGCATCGAGGCAACCAAGTTATATGCAACCAAAACTCGACCCCTATACGACAGCTGGGGTAGAAACCATTTCCAATTAGACAACTTGGCATACACTTTCTCCATCACACCCTCCAAATTCTGCATCTGATAATCCTCTGTGCCCAAAAATACTCCCAACACCTACATCCCTCTTCTCCCCCACTGCAGACCTGCAGGCAGACTGGGTGCTGCCCTCTCTCTCTCTCTCTCTCTCTCTCTCCATTGTCCCACCTGTAAGGCCTCACTCTTCGCCCAGTTTACCTTTGCTAATGAGGTCTTCCGATACAAGCCCAGACTGTCCTGTACATCCTCCACATCCCTGACAAACATTTAAATCATCTGCATAAGCTGAAACTATCAATATAGGCTGTGTTGTGTCCCTGATAGTGAAAACCTGCAGGATGGCTTCTCAGCCTGCACAGCAGGCGCTCAATAGCCAGACTGTAAAGCTGCCCTGAGATGGGACAACTCTTCCTTATCCCCCTCTGCACAGGGATTGGCTGGCTCAACCCTCCCCCAACCTTCACCAAATAATCAGCACTACTGTACAATAGCCCCACCTATGATACAATATGGTCACCAAAGCCAAAAGCCCTAAGTGCTGAAAACAAATAGCCATGGTCCACCCCCTCAAATGCTTTTTCTTGATCTAAGGAGAGAATACCAATGTCAAGTTCATAAAGTTTACATAGGTCAAACACATCTTGAAAAAGAAAGATCGTCCATTATTGTTCTGCCCCGTACAGTATGTTTGATCCATATGAACAAGAATATTCAGATAATCTCTTAAGTCTGTTTGACAGTGCTCTGGAAAGCACTTTCCGAGCATAAAACAGCCACTGGCCTCCAGTTTTTCCACTGTATCCTCAGTGACTGGGTTGGTTTTTCAGTGAAACTAAATCTGTTTTTTTAATGGAGAAGAGAGAGAACTGCCCTCTTACAAGAGACAGGCATTGTCCATGCATGAAAGCACTCCAAGAGTACGTCATGCAGGTCAGATCCAACGGTACACCAGAAACACATAACAGTCAGTGGTGAATCCATCTATCCCTGGAGCCCATCCTGAAGCCATCTGACCAACAACTACAGTCAGCCCCTCCAAGCTGAGTTCTCTGCCCAGGTCTGCCTTTTTATCAGAACTGAGCTAAGGAAACCCCCCCCCCCAGCAGCTCTGCAGCACTCTTGATCACATTTCTCAGCTCCAAAGAGAGATGAGTAAAGACACACACACACAGCATGACTCCTCATATCCTTTGGATCTCTCGTCACCCTGCCACCGGGAAGCTTTAGGGATGTCATCAGCTTGCTCCTGGCAACAGTCTTCTCCAAACTGAAGAAGAAAGAGCTCGGGGCATCCATGTCTCTGATGTTGAGGAAACGAGACCTAACGAGGGCGGCTTTTACTCTCTACTGCATGAAAGTCCAAAGCTCTAGCCTTTTTTCTTGCAGCAGGCCGTCAGCAACAACAAAGTCTGGATTACTGTTCACAGCACACTCAATGTTCTTAATACAGTCCTCCAGCTCCTGAACTGTTGCTTTAATCCTAGCAATGCAAGGGAGTGAGATGTATACTGCTGACAAGACATGATTCTGTGCCTTGCCCACTTCCCACTACTGCATCATCAAATCAAAATTAGCTTTTTTTGCTTCGCCAGCAGACCCAAAACTGTTCAAAGCTCTGACAAAAAACGCTATCCTGCAGCAACGTGTTGAAATGCCAATATGACCTGACTTTTTGCCTAGGAGAAATGATCAGATCTACAGTGATGAGATGGTGATCAGTAAAGCCAACTGGAGTAATGGAGCTCCTAACTAGACTGGATGCAAGTGACTTTGAAATGTAGAACCTATGTAGCCTGGCTGCACTCGCCCTGTTATTGCTCACCCTGTCCCCATGTGTGCTGTCCAGCAATGGGGTGTTTCAACCTCCATGCATCTAGCAAATCTAACTGAGTGACTGTTCTGCCTAAGCTACCAGATGACTGAATGTGTGGGGTTCTCATTTTTCCTGTCCATGGTGAAGTCACTGGTGCAGTTCAAATCCCCACTTATGATCAGCTGCTCCTGAACATACTTCTGTAGCTCATCCCTAAAAACACTAAGAAAGGCTAATCTGTCAGCACCCTCAATTAGGGAATACCCATTAACCAAACAGAAAAGACACTTCAATTTCTACCTTTACACACCTCCTCTTAACTCCAGATTATGAACATACACAACTCCTCCCACCACCACTCCCGGTCTATCTCATCAGTTTGGTCACAATGAGTTCCCAGCAGAAAAACCACATCTATCTTTTTCTGCTTCACAACCTCAACCCCTAAAGCCCCCTTACATCTGTCCCTCCCACCAATAATGCTAAGAAATCCAACCCCGATTCCCGGCATAAGAAGAGTAGCGCAGAGAGAGACTGAGACAGAAACAGACCAGCGTAGAACAGAAAAAAGAATAAAGCACCCTGTGATGCATGATCATAATTTATTTCACAAGTTTCGTCCTTCTAACAGTTTTCTTATTTGTTGCCTTTCTCAAAGCTGTGATGTGCTTCTTAAGCCAAAAACACCCCCCCCCCATCAAGCAGCTCAAAACCAACCACCTTCTGCAGAAACAAACAGACCTGATGAACTTCTTTGTATTAAAATAATCTTTTACTGACTTCCCAAAAGTTTCATCCAAAAAAAAAACCTTTATGTCCTCCAGAGAAACCATTTATGTCTTCCAGAGAATACAGATCTGTGCTGCGGTATGATGTTTCACCAACTGACACACTATCGGACTCGGATTCATATTCCATACCCTCAGCCTTGACCGTTACCTGGCTACTGGAACCTCCTCTACACTCTCAGTATTGCCCTCCAAACTCTGTCGCTCACAACTGAACACTTCCTCAGTCTCTGTCGAGCTGCTGGATGCAGCCGTCTGTTCAGCTCTGCCCCCGGCTCTGATGCCATAGGCCATTTCCTCATCTACAACCGTTGAAGCAGGCTGTTCCTCCGACTGATTCCATTCTCCTCTCCCCACCTCAGACACATTATTGGGGGGGGGTTTACCATCTGCGGCATCTGCCTCCGCTTGCTGTCTATGCGGACATGCGAAGCACTTACGGCTGACATCGCCACACTCAAAACATTTCAACTGCCCCAAAGTAGCATACACCATGTACGAGCCTTTACCATGTTTTTGTTTTTTTACTTCACCCCCCTTTTCTCCCCAATTGTATGCGGCCAATTACCCTACTCTTCCGAGCTGTCTCGGTCGCTGCTCCGAGGAGGGCTGCAGACTACCACATGCCTCCTCTGAAACATGTGGAGTCACCAGTCGCTTCTTTTCACCTGACAATGAGGAGTTTCACCAGGGGGGTGTAGTGCGTGGGAGGACCACGCAATTCCCCCCAGCCCCCCAACAGGTGTCCCGACTGACCAGAGGAGGGGCTAGTGCAGCGGACCAGGACACACACCCACATCCAGCTTCCCACCAGCAGACTCGGCCAATTGTGTCTGTAGAGACGCCCGACCAAGCCGGAGGTAACGCGGGGATTCGATCCGGTGAGCCCCGTGTTGGTAGGCAATGGAATAGACCGCTACGCTACCCAGATGCCCCTCAAAGCCATTACCATGTTTAACTCTAAAGGAAACCTCCAACCCCTGCGTTGGAAAGTCCAAAAACATAAACTGCCTCCTGAGTGACTGAACATGTTTCAGCTTCAGATCTTTACATTGGAAACTGCCACTTTTGAAAGCACTGGTGAATTTAACAAACCTCCATAGCTCTTTTTTTGGGGCGGGGGGGGGTTTGCTTCCCCCCTTTTCTCCCCAATTGTATCTGGCCAATTACCCCACTCTTCTGAGCTGTCCCAGTTGCTGCTCCAACCTCTCTGCTGAACCAGGGAGGGCCGCAGACTACCACATGCCTCCTTCGATACATGTGGAGTCGCCAGCCGCTTCTTTTCACCTGACAGTGAGGAGTTTCGCCAGGGGGACATAGTGCATGGGAGGATTACGCTATTCCCCCCAGTTCACTCTACCCCCTGAACAGGCATCCTGGCCAACCAGAGGGGGCACTAGTGCAGCGACCAGGACACATACCCACATCCGGCTTCCCACCCGCAGACAGCCAATTGTGTCTGTAGGATGCCCGACCAAGCTGGAGTTAACACGGGGATTCGATCCGGCGATCTCAGTGTTGGCAGGCAACAGAATAGACTGCCACACTACTTGGATGCCCACCTCTGCAGCTCATCTTTTGAACAGCTCGTTGGGAGATAAACAGCGGAACATCCAACACTGTGATTCCGGTACAGGAAACCGACAATGGGGAAACAGCACTATCGATGTCCCTGATAACTACACCACTCTCAATCATCTCACTAGCAATGACACTCTGTCAAAAACACCATCACAGCCTTGTTCATGCTGGAAGCAAACTATAGATTGCCATGTCCAACTTGCTCTCCTATGGTCAACAAAACCTCCTCCACTGCCACACTTGGTTCCGGCAGGACTATTCAGACCTGATAATGGATGGATGGTGGTGGTCTCCTTGAGGACATCATTCCTCCTGAAAACCACCCGACAAAACCACTGAACACTCGTCCAACACTCAGCAAGGGCTATTAAGAAAGCTTACCTGACCATGCACATAGGACGGATGAAGAATACGGGGGAAAAAATCCAAAAATAAAAAAGAGACAACAAATTAAAACTCCACGCCACTCGTACAGCCACCACCCTCACTCACAGCCAACCTTTCCAGCATGCAGAGCAAGCGAGAGAGAGAGAGAGAGAGACAGACAGAGAGAAGATGCTGCTTAAGTTCAAGGTCAAGAGCAGGTTGTGTCGTGTCTTTCTCACACACGCACACACACACCTTTTCTGAATCAACGCATGCACACTGACACTGCACTGCACATACACAAACAATCACACATAGGCTTAGTCTATTTTAGTGGGTGTTTATTCTTGTGTCAAAGACCAGATTATCTGTCACACTGCCCTGAAAATGAAGCAAGGTTGACCGCTCTCTCTCTCCCCTCTTCTCTACCTGCCCCCTCTCTATCATTCCCTCTCTTTCACTCACTCTCTCTCTCCTCTATACATTGGCATAAGGTTCAGTCGTGTTAACAGAGGACACAAGCGAAAGCTCTGGCATACGTCTGCTTCTCCGAACTGTTCACGCCACTGAGCATTCAATGCTTGTGAAAGACTGGATTATTTCTAAATAACTGGTTTTCAAAATAAAGGGAACATCCACATGTGGACAATTGTATCCAGACAATTCTGACTTAAGCTTTTAACACTGCTATGGAAATAACTCACGGGTGTAATTGCACGGTCCACTGATTTAATGTAGGCTGGGATGACTTCCTTTTTTCCAGCAATATTCAACAATTTACATATCGTTTAAAAAGCTGTTCAGGAAGGACTGAAAGTTAACATTACAAGTACTTAAACACAATAACGAGCCGATCAGTCACACAAATGTGTAGTTCACAGCCGCACCAAAAAATACCGAGGGGCGTCCGGGTAGCGTAGCACTCTATTCCGTTGCTTACCAACACGGGGATCGCCAGTTCGAACCCCCGTGTTACCTCCAGCTTGGTCGGGCGTCTGTAGGCTGTGTCTGTGGGTGGGAAGCCAGATGTGGGTATATGTCCTGGTCGCTGCACTAGCACCTCCCCTGGTCGGTCGGGGCGCCTGTTCAGGGGGGAGAGGGAAGTGGGGGGGAATAGCGTGATCCTCCCACGCGCTACATCCCCCCCAGTGCAACTCCTCACTGTTAGGTGGAAAGAAGCGGCTGGCGACTCCCACATGTATCGGAGGAGGCATGTGGCAGTCTGCAGCCCTCCCCGGATCGGCAGAGGGGGTGGAGCAGCGACTAGGATGGCTCAGAGAGTGGGGTAATTGGCCGAATACAATTGGGGAGGGGGAAAAGGGGAAAAATCCCTCCGTCTCAAAAAAAAGTCTCAAAAAAAATTTTTTTAAATGATTTTTTAAATATGAAATTATTTTTGTTAATCTGGAGAAAATATTGAATATCAAGCTCTTTGCTGTAATGTAATATCTTAATAAAACACCAATCTTTTAAAACAATATAGCATACAATGCAGTGTGAGGTGCATGTGGGAAACCTGACTGGGGGACTGGTTTTTACTGAGTCTTTCAGAATCAAGTTTCCAAACCAGGTTACTAAAAAGAACATGTTGGGCTTTCATAACTGACCTGACTTCGTTTCTAATTCACATTTAAAAAGATTATGCTCATCTGCCTCTGGATTTGTGTTACTGTGTCAGCGGGGCCTTGCTGCTGCCAACAGCCCCACAGCTGCAGCACACACAGCACTCAAGTGTCTGTGAATGTGTAATAACTTGCACAGGGCAAACTATTACTATGCATAACCTGCCATGAAACTGTGTAAAGTGGCTAATGTCTGGCCTTGTAACGGCAGTGGACTTATTTGGTTGTGATGTCTTGGCGTTCCACAAATGCTGTGGTGCATTCATTTCAGTATGTCCATTCGGTTATTCTCATACATCAACCAAATTTGCGGTTCAGAGTACGAGTAATTTGTGTTTCGCCTTCATGTTCTGCATGCTTTATCAAGTTTATCTTCACAGCTGTTTAACTGGAACATTCGTCCTCTACAAACAGCAGTTTGAAAATGGAAAAGGAAGGGAACGAAGCCAAGCGGCCACTTCTGTGTAAAGTAAAGTGTCGTAAAATACTTGGCAACGTAAAGGCACAGATGTTAATCTCAATTATAAGCATTCCAGTGGATTTGCATTAAGATGAGCAGCATCCTAATAAGAGTTTATCCAACAGATCTGTGCTGCGAATGACGCATAGCGCAAACATAAATCAGATCTTGTCGTACCGCCGCATCAGAAAATAACTACTCAGACTTGTTTCAATCGTTTGGACTTGCACTTCCATACGTCAGACATAGACGGGCTCTCCTGACATTCAGAAGGACTTGGTTGGCTGATGTACCTTCGGAGGGAGTGTTGAAATTAACTTCATTTGTGTTCCCAAACCCATAGATGCTGGAGCAGGTTGTGCTATTTGCAAACCAAACGGAATTTAATGGACATCTCTAAAGATTTACACTCACAAAAAAATATTTACACATGCTCTTGAAATGAGAGTTGAGTTGAGAGTTAAAGGGAAGGTTTACAAGATGGTTGTGAGACCAGCTATGTTGTATGGTTTAGAGACGGTGGCACTGATGAAAAGACAGGAGGTGGAGCTGGAGGTGGCAGAGTTGAAGATGCTAAGATTTTCACTGGGAGTGACGAAGAAGGACAGGATTAGGAAAAAGTACGTTAAGAGGGAAAGCTCAGGTTGGACGGTTTGGAGACAAAGCAAGAGAGGCAAGATTGAGATGGTTTGGACATGTGCAGATGAGAGACACTGGGTATATTGGGAGAAGGATGCTGCCAGGGAAGAGGACAAGAGGAAGAACAGAATACACTTGTCAGTTGTACATACGTACAATTAAATTCATTCTCTGCATTTAACCCATCCTAGTTGTGAAGCTAGGAGCAGTGGGCAGCCCTCGTGCAGCACCCGGGGACCAACTCCAGTTCTTTCCATTGCCTTGGTCAGGGACACAGACAGGAGTATTAACCCTAACATGCATGTCTTTTTGATGGTAGGAGGAAACCGAAGCACCTGGAGGAAACCCATGCAGGCACGGGGAG
This sequence comes from Lampris incognitus, assembly GCF_029633865.1. Taxonomy (NCBI): domain Eukaryota; kingdom Metazoa; phylum Chordata; class Actinopteri; order Lampriformes; family Lampridae; genus Lampris; species Lampris incognitus. Next base: position 34,471,671 of record NC_079228.1, on the reverse strand, counting down.
AACATGCAAACTCCACACAGAAAGGACCTGGGACGGCCTGGGGTTCGAACCCAGGACCTTCTTGCTGTGAGGCAACAGTGCCAACTACTGGGCCACTGTGCTGCCCCAAAGAGGAGGTTTATGGATGTGGTGAGAGAGGACATGAAGGTGGCTGGTGTGACAGAGGAAGATGCAGAGGACAGGAAGAGATGGAAATGGATGGTCTGCTGGGGCGACCCCTAATGGGAGCAGCCAAAAGTAGTAGTAATAGTAGTAGTAGAAATATCTCTTGAAATGTCATAAAATTTGGCAACTCTCACAACTAAAACCTTCAATAGGGGCCACACTGATTGTTAAAAGGATAAAAAATAAATACAAACGATGTCTTTTTCTTTATACCTTTTATTATTTTATCTTTCTCTGTCTAAATCTCTGTACTGACTTTGTTGTTGTCTACTATTACAGTCGCTTTCTCTCAATCCATCCATCCATCTCATCAATCAATGACACAAACAGACAGAAAGACAAAAGGGGGGGGGTAAATGCATAATTAGAAACACATATGGTTAGGTTGGTTGCAGAAATATTTATGTGCATCTGCCACATGTATTACCCAACCAATCCTATTAACTGACCATAAAAACCCAATCATCTGGTATTTTATATTGTCTCAGCCCAGTTCGACACACACAGACACACACACACGGTACTGACCCATATAAAAGTGGATATAGATTACATGGCTGAGAACCTATGGATCAGGTTTACATACTGCTTGGACTTGTAACTAAATGACTTGGTGACCGACTGAGAGCAAAAGAAAAAGAAAGCAAATGCGTGAATTGTACAGCATGAAAGAGACAAGTAAAAGACAGACAGAGGAAAAGGAGCGAGCTATGTGAAAAGCAGAGAAAAATAAGCGAGTCAGTATCTGTAGGGTGTAAAGAGCCAGATGTTTGTTTTCTTGCAAAAAACCCAATCTGTGGCTTAATTCAAGCATTTTCTTGTAGACTAGCAAGTTATACGTGGAAAGCAGCGAGGAGAATAAACAATGACATCTGACTACGGAAATCAGCTCCGTGGGACTATAGGATATCACTAACACACTTTGAACAACAGCAACGATAACGATCTTGGCAGCGACCAGTTCATTTACAAGCTAACGGGTTTATCTCCATTTAGGCATTTCACAGCCGTTTAGACGCAGGTGACAAGTTTGCAGGTAGGGTTTCCATGTATCACCCTGGGACACGTCCACCGGATGCACGTGCACCGTGACTGTTGAGCCTGTGACCCTTAAGTTACGGGACGATCTGACAAACCACAAGGCCACCTGCTGTCCTAAGAAGATATGATAAGGACTTCACAAGAAGGGTGAAATGTGTTTTTGGTGATGGAATGTTTGTCTCAAACGGCTCAACCGGAGAGGAATGACCCCGCTATGAGAAGAGGAATCAAGAATCAAGAAGAACCCTGTTGTCATTGTGCCAAGCACAACGAAGTTGCAGGTGTGTCAACCTCAAAGCAGTGTATACATAAAAGAAATATAGAATATCAGCAATATAAAGTACAGAGTCTAAACAATATAGGTGCAAAATGTAAGCAGTATAAGGTATAAAATACAATACAGTTAACGATAAAATACAATTTACAAGGTGCAAAAAAACAGCATCAGCAAAAATGCAGTAAAGGTGCGGTGGACAGATACGAAGTGGCTTAAAGTGACGTGTGAGAAGATATTGCACGTGCCCAGTGGTGGCAGCACATCACTCTCGTTGGACTGAGGAGATGTCGGAGTTCATTAGTGCCCCGGCTTTTAGAAAGAAGCTGTTTTTCAGTCACTTTGTGCGTTTTCGGATAGATCTGAAGGGCCCGCCTGATGGGAGGGGCTGAAACAGATGGTGTCCAGGGTGTGTAATATCTTTTATGATGTTCTTAGCCCTCCTCACACAGCGAGCGGAGTGCTGTGAAGATGTTCTAGTGAAGGCAGCTCAATGCCAAAAATGACGTGTGCAGCTGGCTCTCCTTAGCCTCCTCAGAAAATGAAGGCGCTGTCGTGACTTACTCATCACTGTTGAGGTGTTGTCAGCCCAGGAGAGGTCCTCTGCGATGGTGACTCCGTGTTGACGTGGACAGGACTGTGTGTGATCTTCTTGGAGGTCCTAAAGTCCACGATAATCTCCTTGGTCTTTTTGTAGTTTAAGACCAGATTGTTGTTAGCACACCACATTATCAGGTTCTGAACCTCATCCCTGTATGCTGCTTCATCGTTGTCTGATACGAGCCCGATGACTGTCGTATCATCCGCATACCTAACAATAGTGTTTGAGTTGTGGAAGGGTTGGCAGTCATGTGTGGAGATTGCATAAAGGAGGGAGCTAAGCACACAACCCTGGGGGCCACCAGGGCTCAGGATGAGGGTGGAGGATGTGTGTGTGCCCAGTGTTACAGTCTGGGGGCAGTTGATGAAGTCCAGTATCCAACTGCATATGGAGGGAGTTAGTCCTAGTTTGTGGAGTTCGTCGACCAGCTTGTTTGGTATGATGATGTTAAACGCCGAGCTGTAATCAACAAAGAGCATTCAAACGTAGGTGTTGGGTCTTTCCAGGTGAGAGATGAATGCATTTAGAGGAACTAGCTCGTCAGTCAAGTTCGTCCAGTTGTTTTGACCGTAGATTCTCATGGTGCGATTGACCCTTTACTGATGTAATGTTACAATTTGAATCCCTCCGTTTTTGCCGTTTAATCAGTTATCCGGTTTGAAATAGATGCCCAGAAAGGTGCAGATTAAATAAAATCCATTGACATTATTTATTTAATCACCTTCTGTGCTTGTGTATTCTGAGGGAACGAGTGCAAAAAAGAGAGAGGCTAACAAACAAACACAATCCAGTGCACGTGCTGACACACACACACACACACACACACACACAAGTATTCCTATTCCAGTCAATAATATCCCTTTCCTGAAAGACAGTACTCCGAGCTCTGGGAAACAGATGGCAGGGATCAGAAAAAAGGATAACAGAGAGAGAGAAAGAAAGGAGAAAAGAGAGGGAGGGAGAGAGAGAGAGAGAGAGAGAGAGAGAGAGAAAATGTGTGCGTTATGGTGCAGCGCTGCTGCAGTGCAGTGAGTGCAGATGGGTTGGGGGGGCACATGTGTATCAACGTGCACAAGCGTAGATGAAAAATCTCTTACTCACAGCACACACATGGCTCGTAGTGGTCATACTACACTGGCTGGTATGAATATGATGTAATATACCTACTGTTGCACACATGCGCACACACACACACACACACATTTGCATAGCTATACTGGTTATGAGCTACAAATGACTCCGATTCATTTTTTCGGTCTGACCTAAACCTCTCGCTCACCATTAATCTGACCTTTCCTCTTACCCTACAACATCGCCCTCGCAAAGAACATCAATACATCATGATGAAGGATTTTTCTAATGTTTCTATGGACAAGAATACACACATACATACACACGCACACACACACACACACACACACGTGCACAGTTAAACAGACACAAAACACATTGATTTTGAGATGTTGCCTCAGTCACGTGACCAAGTTGTTTCACAGCCCCCCACCACCACTTCTAATGTTAGGGGTCTGAGTCCCGCCTCAACAGAAATGGGTCAACAGTCCCAGAAACGGAACGTTAATTCCCACCATAAAAGGACCACCTTACTAACTTCAGATAGACTCCTCAAACAAGCAAACTGAGCACGCCGATAAAGTATAAAAGGGGTGGGTTCATGTCGCAGGATCACAAACCTCAGATGGAAGAGACATCTCCCTACTAAGAGCATCTGCTTGGGCAGATGCTTTTTTTCCCCTTTTGTCTTTCTGTGGTCTTTTATCCCTTCCTTTTTTAGCTATGCACCTTCACTTCATATAAATGTAGCAGCATGCTCAATAATCCAGGTAAGGAAATCCCCAGAGAGTTGGATCAGTTCATCTGAACACCAACGTTTAGTGGGAGAAACGTTTCTACTTGTATATGGAGGAAGTGGAAAAGAGGGCTCTGATGTTCTATCCAGGGACACCACCTGGCCATTGGTTCAGGTTTGTGGACGACACCTGGGTTAACATGAAATCTCAGGATGGACCACATTTCACCGACCACAATAACTCTGTGAACAACCACATGAAGTTCACCAGGGAGGGTGTGAAAAATGACAGGTTGGCCTTCCTTGACTGTGAAATTACAGTTGGTGATGGGGGAAATTTGATTGTTGATGTTTACATAAACCAACACATACTGATCAGAACTTCAGGTTTGACTCTCATCATCCACTGGAGTATAAACTAGGAGTCACCAGGATGCTGCACCACCGAGCTGACAACGTCCCCACCGACACAGTGGCCAGGGAAGGATCGGGTCCCCCGGCACAAACAGAAAAATACAGTGTAAGCTGTTAAGTGCCAGGAGGATTACCATGACTTGTACATTGGGGAAACCAAACAGACACTGGCCGAGAGGATGGCACAACACAGAACAGCTAACGCGTCAGAACAGGACTCCGCAGCCTACATCCATCTACTGGCCAGTGGCCACTCTTTCAAGGATGAGGATGTGCACATCCTTGACAGGGAGGAACGCTGGAATGATGGTTACAGGAGGAATGTGTCACAACACACACTGCATCGCACTCATCTGCCTATGGGGCTGAATAGCCGTAGACCAGTTAGAGTGCCCATGATGATCACTGTCCATTGTCAAAAGTCCTACAATGGGCACACGAGCATTGGAACTGGACCTTGGAGCAGTGGAAGAAGGTTGCCTGGTCCGATGAGTCCCATTTTGTTTTAGATCATGTGGCTGGCCTTGTATGTGTGTGCCATTTACCTGGGGAAGTGATGGCACCAGGAAGCACTGTGGGAAGACTATAAGCCGGTAGAGGGAGTGTGATGCTCTGGGCAATGTTGTGTTGGAAAACCCTGGGTCTGGCCATTCACGTGGATGTCAATTTGACAGGTGCCACCTACCTAACCATCGTGGCAGACCAGGTATTCCCTGACGACAGTGTTCTCTTTCAGGAGGATAATGCACCCTGCCACAATACACGCATTCGAGAATGGTTTGAGGAACACGATGAAGTGTTCAAGGTGTTGCGTCGGGCTCCAAATTCTCCAGCCCTCAATCCGATTGAGCATCTGTGGGATGTGCTAGACCGACAAGTCCGATCCACAGCGGCTCCACCTCGCAACTTACAGAACTTGAAGGATCTGCTGCTAATGTTTTGGTGCCAGATACCAAAGGACACCTTCAGGGGTCTTGTAAAGTCAAGCCTCGGTGGGTCGGCGCTCTTTTGTCAGCACACAGAGCACCAACAGCATATTAGGCAGGTGGTCATAATGTTTTGGCTCATCAGTGTGCCTGCAACAGCGTGTGAACTACAGCTAGCTGGCTTACCCAGTAAGCTCTCTATCTTATTAGCAGTCACCAAATAACTGACAATTACGCAACTGGCTGGTTTAAATCAACAGAGCTCCATCACCACTGGACAAATTGTTTAACTCACACTGGATGACAAAACAAATAAAGACATGAAAAACCACTGGATGAAGCAGACTGACAAAGCCAGAGGCTAAATGATGAGGGATACATCCATAATAGCTATGGTTATACCCGTTCACACCATTGGTTCATCAATCAATACTGAGAGATAATATTAACAGTCAGATAATTCATTCATTCTTCAAATGTATTTATTTTAGACAATGGAAGAGACCTATTGATGTAAATCCGAAATCAAATTCCTATTTCCATCAATGGGCCATCTGTTGAAATGGTGGGCAGCTCTAGATTTCTCAGTTTACACATCACAGGACACCCTTACATGGTCTTGCAACATCAACTGCATCTTGAAGAAGGCACAGCAGAGACGGTATTTTCTGAGACATCTCAAGAGTTCTGGTATGAGCACCAAAACTTTTATGTTATGGCACTACCATGGAGAGTGTCTTGACAGGCTGTATCGCAGTGTGGTTTGGCAACCTGACTGCTTAGGACTGCAGACTGCTTCATAGGACTGTTAAGACAGCAGCAAAAATCACTGGTATGGAACAATCCACAACTTCATAATATTTACACCACTCACCGCAAAAGGAAAACCCAAAACATCATTAAGGACACCAGCCACCCCGCTCATGTTGTTTTCGCTCTTTCCATCTAAAAAAAATGTTGCCGGAACATCAAATCACACACCACCCATCTCAGTAATAGTTTCTTTCCACAGGCAGTCAGGCTGCTGAATAGCTGACGCACCCATACGCACCTTACATTGTCCCGTTATTGTGCATTGTGTATATAATGTATGAATTCTCTGTACATAGTCTATGTAGGTCTGTGGGGGTTTTTTCCCCTTATTTTTTTTTTTGGGGGGGGGGTCCTTGTGTCCTTTGTGTTAAGGCAGGGAGCGCCAGAGCACAAGAATTTCACTGTATTCAAATACACATGACATAAAAGTTGAACTTGATGAAATGAAGCATAGTCTGCAAAGAATTTAACAGGCAGCCAACTGTGGCCTCCCAATCCTCCAGCCAGGAAATAAAGGGTAGATTTATGTGGATCTATCGTGTTGAGGTCACAGAGTGACCTGCACCAACACATGCACGCACACACGCACACACACACATTCATGTGGATGAGTGGTCAGCCAGACTTCCAGTACATTTTTTACCAATAAAAACTCCCTTTCTGACCAACCATGGTAATGTGTAATTACTATAGGCTCCTGTTCTCCCACGTTAGTACAAAACTTCCACTGGTTCTGATTTCAACTGACTGTGATAAATCTATACCTGTCACACTCTGACAACTTATAATTCTGAAAAATTCCCATTTTAATGGACCATGGCATTGTATAATTGGTACAGACTCTTACTCTAATGTACCATGGTAATTTCTATCTGAAACACCAATGTTTCAATGGAGCAAGCCAAAATGTAGTAGAATTGTCCTCGAGTCCCATTTCAGTCTACCACAGGCAACATATAAATGCCATGGATCCCATACTCTAATATATGTAATCTATTACAGTAATGTATACATGCCATGGATCCATGTTCCAAACTAGCAGGGTAATCCTGCATTCACATGGAATCGGGGAGACGGTAAACAGCAGTTGGCAAAACAGAACGGGAAAAACCACAAACTACACAACAGAACTGCAGGACGATAAAAAAAAATTTTTTAAAAAGGAAAAAAACAACTACATGGGTTGCTAAGTTGTTATTTGTTTGCAGAAAAAAATAAATCAAATTATACAAATACAGTAATTCTGTCAATTATACATATAAAATTATATGGTCCAAATTCACCATCTATTCTGTTTTTTGTTTTTGTGCTATGTAACATCCATTTGTAATTTCCGTCGTGGAGGACGGCAAAAAGCTAAGATTTTAACTTTGTCGGCACAATTTGTTGGCGTCATCTGGTTTTACCGCCCTGCTCTCATCCACGATAATGACTTCCGGTTTGCGGTCTGCCGTTTACCGGATTCCGTATGAATGCGGCAGAATATAGGAATGTCACTGGCAGGCATTGTAAATGACCAACCTGACGTTTCTCCCATAGTCTATGCGGATCTGGCCTACATGGTTTTGAGACGGACGTCAGTGCTTTGACATGGGATGCAATGATGTCTTGACAGGACACTGACAGGAGACTTGACCCACTTCTGCACAGGAGTCACATTTATACTGACCCCCAACACCCCCCCCCACCACACACACACACACACAAAATACCTTAATTCCACAGTGACAACCCCCCCGACACATTAAAAACACCACAGAGTCCCTGTCTTGATGCATGCTCAATAATCCAGGTAAGAAAATCAAAGAAGGTTGAATCAGTTCATCTGGACGCAACGTTTATTGAGAGATATGTTTCATCACTCGACTAAGTGACATCTTCAGTCTAAACTGGCTGCAGGTATCCCCACCCCTTCTGAACAATACAGTACAATACAGCTGCATAACAACCGAAACCAATTACCAAGTTTCATACGCAAATATGGGTGCGACCATTAAGACTACTAAGATGTACCTAAAAGATATACTGAGATGTACCTAAGAGTACACCTGTCGCCGTCTTACAATGCTGAGACTGCAACATTCCCTAACCCTCTGTGAATAGTACACATGGCCATTGTATTCTAGCTTATGGTCACACCCATATTTGCATATGAAACCGGTCTTTGGTTTTGGTCGTTATGTCACTGTGCCGTTTATGAGGGTGGGGACACCTGCAGTCAGCTGAGACTGAAGAGGTCACTTAGTTGCGTGACGAAACGTATGTCAATAAACGTTGTATCCAGATGAACAGATTCAATCTTCTTTGAACACAGTACCACATAATCCCTCCTTCCCCATCTGTGGCCTAACAACATAGTATACCCCCCCCAAAAAAGGTGCCCCATACCCTACCTGACATTACTGCACTCCCACTGGCATCTGGTCACACTGACCCCTGGGGCCTACCCCCTAGAGCAGGGGTGCCCAACTCCAGGCCTCGAGGGCCGCAGTGTCTGCGGGTATTTGTTCCAACCATGCAGTACACCACCTGATTTAACTAATCAGCTCACCTCTTGGACCAAGGAGGGAACGGAATTTGTTAAATCAGGTGGTGTAGTGCATGGTTGCAACAAATACCTGCAGACACTGCGGCCCTCGAGGCCTGGAGTTGGGCACCCCTGCCCAAGAGAGAAGAGTCGATTGTGCGTGAGTGTGCGAGTATCATTCTTTCACCCCCCTTGGACCCACCTTCCCAAAAGAGGGGCTGTGGGTTTGTGTGTGTGTGTGTGTGTGTGTGTGTGTGTGTGAGACAGTTTGTGTGGGTCTAACTGTCTGTCAGCCAATGCGAGGGGAGACAGAGTGCGTTTGTGCGTGTCGAGATGTCTGTTTCTTCGCCAACTATTACTGTGATCCAATTATAGTATCCTTATCAACGTGCCTCTGTTTTTCGCTCTCTCTCTTCAATTTCACAGACACAAATAAAGCATTGTGAAGGGCTTGCAAACGCTCTGGATCTGGCAGATTTTGCACAGCATTTATCTTTACCTCACAACTGACATCGGTTTGGACCATCACGTTGACAGTGAGCCCAGAGAATAGCAGTAGACTGGCTAGACCTGTTGAGTAGATTTGCTTGTTTGTGTGTGTATGAGAGAGAGCGAGAGAGAGAGAAAACATATTTTTAAAGTTGCTGCCCACTCCCTCTATGGAATATTCCACTGTGGCACACAAACACTCTCTCTCTCTCTCTCCCCCCCCCCTCCTGGGGTGCTGATAAAGACTAACAGCAGGCAACTGCTCAAAAGCTGCTGTTAACATGGATCTGTCGGTCTTGCAAGATAAAGGCTGGCCTAATAAAACCAATATATCACATTAGAACCACAGCCACTTTTGGGGCAACTACCATTATTTGCCCCGGAGGTGTTGACATACGTTCAATACAGAAGCGCCTCGTTGTGGAAACACTTCTGGATGTGGACGTTTGACCTTGAGGCTGCTTTTGCAGACCGTTGTGCGGTGGGTTTGTAGAGAAAGCGTCGACTAAGCACGGGCAGCTGCTGAGGAAACGTAGATAACTTGTGCCCCAACCGCTGCCCTGCAGAGCCCAGAGTACGTGGGTCTGCGTTGTGCTGTATACATTACACGGCTGAGTTTTATTAGAAACATATAAGGATGCATCTATCAAGAAAATTACCTAATATGGCCAATCTCTTTTTTTCTTTTCTTACTTTTGATGAGTAACAGTAGCTTTTTTTTCTTTTGTTTTTTGAATTAAAGTCACAGAGCTGATCGCAGTGGAGCATAGAGAATATGCGGTTATTAGATCATCTTAACTTATTTTATTTAATTAAATTTTTAATTAATCCTCATGGGCAATTCTTTTTCCTGCATTTAACCCATCCTAGCTGTGTAGCTAGCAGCAGGGGGCAGCCGTTAGTGCAGCACCGGGGGAGCAACTCCAGGACCAACCCCAGTTCGTCTTGCCATGCCCGGGTCAGGGGCACAGACAGGAGTACTAACCCAAACATGCACGTCTTTTTTTTTCCGTTTTGGATGGTGGGGGAAACCGGCGCACCCAGAGGAAACCCACCACAGACACGGGGAGAACATGCAAACTCCACACAGAGGACGACCTGGGACGACCCCCAAGGTTGGACTACCCCGGGGTTCGAACCAAGGACCTTCTTGCTGTGAGGTGACAGTGCTAACCACTGGGCGACCGTGCCGTTATTTTTTTTTATTTTATTAAATTATTTTAGGAGTAAGTTAAATTTGTGGTTTCTTCAAGAACTGGACTGAAAACTTGTACTCAGAGGCGAACTTAGCCTTGATAAAGACAGTTAGGACGAGTGAATTTTTTTTAAGTATATTTCCTTTTGACGATTTAATTTTTCTGTCTTTTTGTAAGCTTTAAGTATGTTGTTGCTCTCATAGAATAGTCCCCCCAGGTTAAAACACACCAAATGAGATGAAGTGTTTACTTACTAGAGGAGCCACTAAAAGTCAGCAGAGGAAGGAAGCGGCAAGTGAGCAAATATTAAGTTTGGTTTTTCCCCCCCTCAGTTTCAATACTCACACAGTTTTTGCTTTTGTTTTGGAGGTGTAGTGGAGGTAGCAAGCCTCCTCAGACGGGGACTGGCACATGAGACAGAGTCAAGTTAGTCACAAGTTTACCCAACAAGTTTAGATTAGGTATCTGACAAGCTATGACAAACACTTGTTGGTCAAAGCCATCGTCACACCCATCTGTCAACCCTGCCCCAGTAACTGACACGCCAGCTAAAAGGCACAGGCAACATATAAGTAGCCCCATGCCACATTAGCCTTGTAAGTATGAAACGTGACTCCTGCGCACGGTGTAATGATTCAGTAGCGAAGCTCTGCAGTTACTGATGGTCTGCTAATCTCCTGATGAGGTACAAGCAAACTAATTTCCACCGTGAACGCTTTCATGTGCCTGCTGCAACACAAAGCACAAATGTAAGTGAGCTGCTGAAAGTACACAACAACAAGTGACAGTGTGTCTGCCAGGTGGTCTAACGCCATGTGGTCACATCGCAGTTATGCAATATTATTCCAGTGTCGTAACCGGCAAGATCAGCATCTCCGGCAAGCTGAACGATGACAGTGACGGAACACAACACAGCAAGCTGTGATCTCTGGATGTGATCAAACCGAGCTTTACCATTTCTGCTATCTGACACCCGGCAGCCAGTGGCGGGTTACTATCATGTCTGACATTAATGAGAGCCTTTTCAAAACCCAGTGTGAAAAGTGACCTTGGGGTTGTCTAAAAGCATGCTCAGACATCACGCCATGCACTTATTCACACCCACATGCATGCATGCACACACCCATACACAAAGAAAAACATACCAGCTTAAACAGAGAGACAACAAACCTAAGTTGTTGGTGAGAGCTTCTATCCAAGGGGCCTCAGTATCACAATTGCATACATTTTAGTATAGGTGACAGTACTAGGAGTGAACCCTCTAACCCTAGCAGGACTGACACGTCATTTATCCGATGACTACTCAAAACCTTGCCTATAGTAGTGTCTTGACGCATTCTCAATAACCCAGGTAAGAAAATCAAAGAAGGTTGATCCAGTTCATCTGGATCCAGATGAACTGGATCAACTAGGTGACATCTTCAGTCTGAAGATGTCACCTAGTTGAGTGATGTAACGTATCTGCCAATAAACACGGATTCAACCTTCTTTGACTCACCTATAGTAAAAAAATAAAATAAAAAAAGCGCAACCCTAAAGAGGCAGAGGCAGAGCTGCGCAATGGACGACTACATCAAAGCTACTCCTTGAATTCATTTAGCACCATGTGTGCAGTACACATCGAATGCTGTACTTTAACTTTTTTTTTTTTTTACATAGTAGAGTGCTCCATGGTATTCATATCATAGTAGTACTATTTAAGTAGTACATTTGTAATTGAATAATCACATCACCAGTTCGAATCCCCGTGCTACCTCCGACTCGGTCGGGCATACCTACAGACACAAATGGCTGTGTCTGCGGGTGGGAGGCCAGATGTGGGTATGTGTCCTTTTCGCTGCACTAGCGCCTCCTCTAGTCAGTCTGGGCACCTGTTCGGGGGGGGGGGGGACACCGTGATCCTCCCATGCGCTACATCCCCCTGGCGTAACTCCTCACAGTCAGGTGAAAGGAAGGGGCTGGTGACTCCACATGTATCCGAGGAGGCATGTGGTAGTCTGCAGCCCTCCCCCCCAGATCAGCAGAGGGGTGTAGCAGTGACCAGGATGGCTCAGAGGATTGGGGTAATTGGCCAAGTACAATTGGAGAGAAAAGGGGGGGAAAATCACATCCCAGTACTACTATATCTGTAGTACATTTGCTACATAGTAATCATATCGCTGTAGTTACATAAGCAGTCCATTTGGTACATAGTACTCATATCCTAGTAGTACTATATAAGTAGTACATTTGCTACATAATGATCATATGCTAATAGTACTACATAAGTAGTACATTAGCAACATAGTAATCATATCCTAGTAGTACTATATAGCTAGTACATTTGCTACATAGTAATCATATCCTAGTAATACTATATAAGCAGTTCATTTGCTACATAGTAATCATATCCTTGGCCAAGAGTGCACATCAAATTGGGTGCATTTCATTTACAGTATTTCCTGGACTACAAGTCCCACCGGAGTAAAAAAAAAAAAAAAATCGCACTCAAAACGTGTTGTTGTGGGGGCAAAAAACATACAAGTCACTTCGGTGTATAAGTCACATGGTGGTACCATAAAAATTGAACGACAGTAGAACAGACATTCCAATTCAAGTCAATATAGCAGGATGGCTTGAGCAGCAGCCATTTTTATTTGAACAACTGCCATTGCAAAGAACTGTGACCACTGTAGCAGGCTAACCTCCGTATAAACCGACTTGCGGGAAGTCACGGACTCTTTTTTTTAAGTTGTGGACTCATGGAAGTGAGGTTTTGCAGTAACAACCAAACGAACAGTGGAGTAGTATGAACATTTACGGCCACACTGACGTGTATTGGCACCATAACAACTAACAACAATCGCCGTTTTCTTTTGAACCACTCAAATGACCATGGCAAACAGTTCGCTGTCCATTCTATTCTCATTCAATTTCTGTGGACGGTACAATATTTCCATTGAGTCAAAGATTTAACAGTGGCGTTAGTTGAAATGCAGTGCATTTGTTCGACGAAAAAATTACATTGCATAAGTCAAAGGACCAGCCAGACAAATAAAAAACAGCGACTTGTAGTCTGAGAAATACGGTATGTTTGCCTTAGAAGATCAGGAGGTGGAAAATAGGAAAATCAAAGACAAAATAAAAAACAGTAAAAAAGGCAAATTATACCATGAGTATAAAATTGTACGGCAGCTATTAATGATCAGCTTATGTTGGGGAGCCATTACAGAAGGTTTAATCTGGTTCTCGATTAGTTTGAGGCACCGGCGGCACCTGGTTGGTTGGATGGATCTCCTTCCTCCCAACCTCACTTCAGACCAGTTGGTTTTATCACAACTATTTCCAACGTGTTTAATTTTTCCTAATGGCAGCCCTTCTGTACTTCTGTGTTGGGAGGGTATATGAACAGAGTTTGAGAACAGCCAACGAGAGCTGAGAGCAAGAGGCAGAAGAAAACCACACCGAGTACTGTGGGAAACAGAGCAAGCAACAACGAAACCAATAAGATAAAAGCATGCGATTGGCAGGTTTCTGGGTTTCTGAAATGTGAAAGTTGGCAGATGTACATGCACGCTGGAATCAAAACACAGGCTATAACAACAGCAACTTCTTTTACTTCAAGGTTTATTTTAGTTATGTGGGAGGCACATGATGTGGGAGGGGCATGATAACAGGCTTCCTCTGGCCATCAGCTATGTGACCCTGAAACCCAACTTGTCAATAAAGCTGAAATCCCCGATCTGACCTTCCCACTGGCAGCTCAGAAGCATCACCACATTATCATCGTTTCAATCCTCCTTCCTGTTCGAGAAAGAACGCGTTTGCCGCTGCACCAGTGTTCATCCTACCCAGTCAAAAATTTCAGTAGTGATATATGGACAGTGCCTCCAACTATGATAAAGACGCCAGTTTAGTGTTATGAAAGCTGACTCCATGGTCCAGATGGATAAAATAACTATTTATAAATTGAGAGGAATCCCAGACTTTAGTCTCAGCCTCCATAATGAAAAAGCACAAAAATCTTGATACAACCTTTTGCTAAGCGATCTCAAATCACTTAAACATCGTGTCCACAGCATTAATCCGCAGAACTATAATTCTATGCGGACATTCGAATAACAGGGACAATAATTTTCTCTAAATTCAGAGATATGTATATATCTTTTAGGGTGGTGGCCCATTTTGCTGTTAGAATGAGGGCAAAAGTGAAATTGATTATGCTGGAAACTATTGGGCTTTCCAGTGATTTGACTGGTGCTACAACTCCTCTTTTTGTAAGTCTGCGGTGCTGACCTCTTTTGTCCTCTCCACTCCACTGCTCTACCAGGCAAATCAGCTCCAAGGAGAGCAGCTTATGCAACACTGTCTGTGTACAATGGTGTGTGTGTGTGTGTGTGTGTGTGTGCGCTTGCATGCAAACATGCATGCATGTGCATCCATTAGTTTGAGCGCAGTATTGCTACCAGTGTTAATGACATTACTGGATCACAGCCAATTTTATTATCCTCTATATCAACCTAGATACCTGTCTGCACGTGTGTGTGTGTGTGTGTAAGGATAATAGTCATTCAAGATTTCTTTCTTGGCCTTTTCTGCTTCACACCAGCCAAGACAACAGACGAGGTCTCGAGATCCAGCTTCCGGCTTCGTGAGATTGACAAATGCTATTTATTCCCTTACTCTCTCTTTTCTCTTCTACATTCTGCTCCAACCTCTTCATTTGCCCGAGTGATTATGCTATTTTCTGTCCTTAGTTCATTTATCAGTAGATTCGCTAGTTTTCTTTTCTCAAACGACTCGTGTTAGTGGGTAGCCTTTTGTTCCTAGTTTGTTTACTAGCTTCAAGCTTAGCTTAGTTTAGCAGTTAGATTTATTGCATTTGCAGTCAAAGCAGCCTCGTTAAAATGATGGTGTGCGGTGACTATTCTGCAGTTACAGATAGGTTGTCTCTACTAGAGAGACGTGTCCATGAGTTAGAGCAGCTTCTTTCGGCTACGATGACATTAGACGTGACGGGCACTCCAGATACTCCCGAGGCTGACAGCAGACCTGTTATGTTAGCACTAGCTCAGCCTCGTCAGCAGATGCGGCAGAGTTTGTCCCCATTTCTGGGCATGGGAAGGCTCGCAAGAACAAGCCATTGGTCATGTGGCCTGGTCTGCAGTCACCTCTACCGACTAACTGCAAGCCGGTTTCCCCCCCTCATCAGCTCTGTTGGTGGTCCTACCAGCCAGTGTGCCTCTCCCACTCCTGTCAACAGGGTAAAGCAATGCATGCTAGTGGTCGGTGACTCCATTACCTGCAATATCAGATCAGCTTCGCCAGCCTTGGTTCACTTTTTACCCGGGGCCAGAGTCTCCGACATAGAGGATAATCTTAAGGTGCTGGCATCACAGAGGGAGAATCGGGGATGCCAGGCACACAGTACCACTACTTTCAGCAACATTTTTATTCATGTCAGCACCAATAAAGCTAGGATGAAGCAATCAGAGATCACAAAAGCCAGCCTAGTCAGGACGTTTGAGTTGCCCAGAAAGATGTGTCGGCATCACTTAATTTTCTCTGGTCTCTTATCCATGAGGGGTAATAATGATAATGATGAGATATATAGTAGGCTCACCTCAATGAACCACTGGCTGACTCATTAGTGTAATGCGCAAGGATTCGGTTTTGTTGATACCTGGCCTTTTTTTCTGGGGCTGCCCTTACCTGCTGAAAGCAGACATCATTCACCCTTACTGGGGACGGTGTCACTCTTTTGTCAGCAATACAGATAGCAGTCTACCATTAGTTTGATACTAGGGACTCATCTTTCAGCAGGTTGCAGGTGATTAGAGAGCCATGTTGAGTCACCTAGTTTAGTTAATATGTTTAGTCAGGGATTTTCACATATTGTAGATTATCAGTGACAGCTTGGTCTATAACATTGACACCATCTCCATTCCCTGCTGTATTGCTCCAAAGCTCTCCTCTCCTAAATGTGTGAATCACAATCATTCCTACCACTGGTGGTGGTGAAATGTGTAACAAAGCACATCGTCAGAACCAAACATTTAATGTTATCAAAAGTGTGACCACACATAATGCAAAGTGTAGGTCTTCAAAATTGTCAACTAATAACACAAGGTGTCTACTTCCAATTAATATTTCATCTAGTGGTAGCTCTACAGTTGTGTCTACTACTGATCACTGCAACAAGATGCTTAAATGTGGTTTTATAAATATCAGATCACTATCTACCAAAGCCTTGCTTAAATTATCTTCTTGAACAGTTTTGATATGATTAGGTTACATGAAACATGGCTGAAACCAAATGTTTTCCTTCCCTTAAATGAAGCTTCCCTACCTGACTATACTTATGCCCATGTAGCTTGGGCAAATAAACAAGGTGGGGGTGTCATCTTAATATATAAGTCTATTATCAATCTAACTTCAAAACTTGAAACTAAACTCAAATCATTTGTGGCTCTTACTCGAAGTCTATCTCCCTCAGTCAAAAACAGACTCTGCTCAGTCCACAATGTGATACTCTTATTAGCCTCCGATAGAGTAAAAAAAGAAAAGAAAAGAAAAGAAAAAAAGAAAATTATATTTCATGAAGATTTTGGAGAATTTGTCTCAGGTCTTGTTACTCATTCTGATGAGATTCTAATTCTTGGCAATTTCAATATTCATCTGAATAAGGCTGGTGATCCTCTAGCCTTTCTGGCGCTTGTTGATACTTTTGAGTTCACCCACTGTGGCAAATTTGTAATAATGGGTTATATAAATAAAATTGACTTGACTTCGCTCAGTTTGTTCAAGAGTCGACTCATTGCAGTGGTAAAACCCTTGATTTGGCTTTATCTAAAGGGATAGCTGTTTCTGATCTGACGTTCTTGCCAATCTGCTGTGTCAGATCATTTTCTCATTAGATTTGAAGCATCACTGGCCTATCCTGGTAATGTCGGCACAGATGTAATTGCCACTTGCCACATTGGTCCATCCATTGTAGCTGCATTTGACCAGCAGCCGCCTGAAGTCTTGGCTCATTTCACTGTAAAAACAGACTCTGTTGAACATCTCACTACTGACTTAAATGTGGCCCTCTCTAGTCTCCTAGATTCAGTTGCACCTCTCACTACCAGAGCTAGGCGACTACATAGGTCTAAACCCTGGTTTAACGAAGAGACATGAGCTCTTAAGCGGGCTGCAGGAGACTGGGAGGTGAGTTGCAAAAATCAAAATTGGACGTTTTTTATCCATCTTGGCATGAATGTTTATTGAAATACAAGTGTGCTTTATCTGCTGCAAAAACAGCACAGCTCCCTCGCTTAATCGATATTCATTTTTTTAAAATCCTAGATTTCTCTTCAATACTGTAGATAAATGTACTAAAAAGCAGCCGTCTATTAGCTGCTCACCACTGACGGCCCATGAGCTTCTAGACCAGGGGCCGGCAATCTTATTCAGAAAGAGCCAGTGTGGGTGAAGGTTTTTGTTCCAACCAAGCAATTACACACCTGTCTCCTAACCAAGTTCCTCAGCAAAGACTCCACTGATTTATTAGTGGGATCAGGTGTGTAACTGCTTGGTTGGAACAAAAACCTTCTGGTCCGCGGTGGTGTAGTGGTCTAAGCATCGGCTTTGTGTCGATGCAGTTGCCCACTGGGGACCGGGGTTTGTGCCTCGGTCTCGTCAGCAGCAACAATTGGCAACGCTGTCTTCGGGAGGGGGGCGGAGTTGGCTTGTGTTCATCACATGAATGCGTTTCTGTGTGTCGGAAAAAGCAGTGGTTCGGCCTGGAGTCACCTTGTCACGAAAGTGGCGAGGCGTCTCCTTCGAGACTGCCGGCCGGGGAGATGCAGTTGGCGAACACATGCAGTACGAGGGTGGGTGTTTGAACTAAAATAGGGATCGATTGGCCACTAAATTGGAAGAAAAAGGGAAAAATCAGAAATAAATGTATTAAAAAAAAAAAAAAAACCTTCACCCACACTTGCCCTTTCTGGATAAGATTGCCCACCCCTGTTCTAGACTTTTTCTGCAATAAGGTTGATGAGATTAGAAACAAAATTAGTTCTTCAACTCCAGCTACTCCCACAGATATTGTCTTACCAAATTCTTATCTATACAATGAGCCACAGATAGTCCCTGTTATTACAGTTTTTGAGACTCTCTCTCTTGATACTTTGACTAAGCTCATGTCTGCTACTAAACAAACTTCTTGCCTACTTGACCCCTAACCAGCAAAACTTTTTAAAGACCGCTGGCTTTTTCTGGGACCTACGATGCTAGACATTGTTAATTTATCACTTACAACTAGCATCCAGGGTCTCTTAACAACTATTGACCAGTCTCTAATCTTCTATTCTTTTCTAAAGTACTGGAGAGTTGTGTATTAACAACTTTTAGGCCATGTAAAAGAAAACTATCTATACGAACCTTTTCAATCCGCTTTCAGGGCCTGTCACTCGATGAATCTGTTCTAACCAGAGTGGTAAATGATCTTCTACTTGCTATAGACTGATTCCACCTGTGTGCCTCCATTACTGGAGCTCAGTGCAGCCTTTTACACCACTGATCACTATATACTATTAGATAAAATAAATTGTAATTTTGGTGTCTCTGGCCTAGCTCTCTCTTGGCTTAAGTCCTACTCATCCAGAAGAACAGTGTGTCTGCTATAATGATACTACAGTGAAATTCTCTTATGTTAAATATGGCGTACCTCAGGGCTCAGTTCTTAGCCCTCTACGTTTCTCTCAAATTATATATATTATGTCCTCCTGCCAGGTCTAAATGGTGGTCGTGTGGCTGAGGTCCTAGGCTGTACCAGTGGCATCTGGACACTGCTTGGTATCCTCCTCATCACATTCTTCATTTAACTTATAATCTGTCATCCTCTTTCAATGTTGTATTCTGCAAATTGGGTTCTATTCTGTACACACAACATCCATTGAACATCTGTCTGTCTTGGGAGAGAGATCCCTCCTCTGTTGCTCTCCCTGAGGTTTCTTCCCGTGCTTTTCTCCCTGTTAACGGGTTTGTTAGAGTTGTTTCTTATCTGATGCGAGGGTCTAAGAACAGGATGTTGTATTGCTGCAAAACCCCCCCGAGACAATTTTGTAACTCCTGATACTGGGTTGTACAAATACAACCGACGATGACGACGACGACAACAACAACAACCGCAATCCACTGATGTTCTTAGATGAATCCCTGGTTTCAAAGTTTCAGAGGGTGGGGCACCAACCCATGGGTCCTTTACCAAGATGAAATGATGGTTATACAGCAGTCGCATCAGTAGAATGTCAAAACATCATCATAAAATACAGAGGAAGGGGAAAAAAATGGAGGAAGAAAAAAAATCTACATATTAAAAGCAGACACACAGCTCCAAGATGTGGTATGGACAAATTTGTTCAAGATTTTCTAAGTTCTAGGTCACTGTGTCCCCTAAGTAAGTGACATGAGTTTTGGTGCACGTTTGAGGTATAAAACTGATCAGTGTTGCAGAAACAAACCAACATAGTATTTTACTGTAAAATAACCTGTAATTCTTGTGCCTTGTACACCACAAATTGTTAAACGATGCATTGATGACGCACGTTTTAATCCGATTCAGTGATCCAGTTGGCCTCTGAGCAGATCACAAGTCTGAATTCAAGTTCGATCAGAAAATTTAGGGAGGGAGAGGGAATGATGAACGTCGTCTCCTGATTTTCAAAGTAGAATTATGAAATATGAACTGAAACTAGGACTTAACAAATCTTAAAAAGGTGTTCACCATCTTAAGGGCAACTGTGTTTACAGGCACTGGAGAGACAACCAATTTCTAACATATGCACACCTACACAACGTTGTTCTGTATGACTGATTTAATAGTTCACGTAATGTCGAATTTCTCATGACGTGACACAAAAGCCATACAGTCAAAATATTATTCAATATCAAAATGATATCCTATTAAAAATGCAAATGAAATCTAACCAAAGTGGATGGAGTCATCTACACAGCAAAACATGTTTGTTGTAGGCATCGACATCAAAATAGTCAACTTAAGCTACATGGGATAAAAGATCAAAAAGAGGTAGGCTGCACATTTCTTGGCAAATTCTTTTTCTTTCTTTTTTTTTTAAGGATTCCCCCCCTTTTTTTTCTCCCCAATTGTACTTGACCAATTACCCCACTCTTCCGAGCTGTCCCGGTCGCTGCCAGGGAGGGCTGCAGACTACCACATGCCTCCTCCCATACATGTGGAAGTCACCAGCCGCTTCTTTTCACCTGACAGTGAGGAGTTTCACCGGGGGGACGTAGCACGTGGGAGGATCAAACTGTTCCCCCCAGTTCCCCCTCCCCCCCGGACAGGTGCCCCGACCAGAGGAGGCGTTAGTGCAGCAACCAGGACACATACCCACATCCGGCTCCCCACCCGCAGACACGGCCAATTGTGTCTGTAGGGACGCCCGACCAAGCTGGGGGTAACACGGGGATTCCACCCGGAGAGCCCTGTGTTGGTACGCAACAGAATAGACTGCCACACTACCCAGACACCCCGCTTCTTGGCAAATTCTTAAACTGGAAATGGAGCGACAGGATGGAAACAGAGTAAAAGAGAAGATGAGCAGAATGGCGAGGCACAAACTACCTCGGGGAAAGGCATCTATTCTTAGAAGGTGTGTATTATTGAAGAGCTCTTTGGCAGCAGAACATGTGTGTGTGTTTGTGTTTGACTGCCACATCAACCCTAAATATACATTAAAGCTATCTGATATTGACTTCTATAACCGTCCTCCACCAGTTGGAAACCAAACAGCACACACACACCACTGATCCACCCGTACAGGCATGTATATGTAAAGGAAATAAAAACACACCACAAGGGACGCAATCATCACCCATCCAGATTCCCAACCCACATATTTTTAGATCCTCTGTGAACCGAACCTCAGCGTCTAATTTATACCTTTTTGATGTTGGCCATGTTTACTTCCACATGACTGGCTGTGTGCGCCGTCAGCAAACTTTAAAGGGGTGACTTTTAATAGCACTTTAAATTCAATGGGCATTAAACAAGGCCGGTTGCAGGATTCCTGGTGGGCTATGCAAAAACACAAGGTCATGACTAGCTGCCCACAGAAATTAAGTAGCAAACTGCAAAAACAGTTAAAAGTCCTTGCAACAGTATTGCTGCAAATTACGATTCGCTCTGCTTGGACGGACAAACAAACAGATAAAAAAGACAAGATAGAGACAAAATGTTTCCCAACGTCCCGACACGGTGTCCTCACCAGGGTTCAAGCATCACCACACTAGACCAGGTGCAACACTTGTGTGGTGTTTGTGTGTGTGTGTGTGTGTGTGTGTGTGTGTGCTTTTGATCTGGTAGAGATAAGGGATGCTATTGATGATAAGATGGTCATTCTAAGCCAGTCTATACACACACTCAATTAAATGTCTCTCTGTTCACCACTGGAAAAACACCACTTCAGAAACTTATTTTAAGGGTTGTGTATATGAAAAAAAAAAAAAAAAAAAAACCTACACGATGGTTGCCTGTTCATAAAATCAGTTTAGGACACAATGCCAGACTTGCAATACAGTAAACTCCCTCTTGTGTGCGCATGTGTGCCCGTGAGTATGACTCTATACTCCCTGTGCGCTACTTGTGAGGTCCTCCCTTCATTTTCTCTGCACATGTATTTTAACCTGAACCTGAACTCTGACCCTAAAACACTCCCACTTCAGAAGCGAAGTTCTCCCCCGTCCATTCCACAAAAAACAAACAAAAAATTCTTTTAGCTGCAGCTTCAAAACTTGAAAATGCTCCCCAACAGTCTATTGTAAAGCCTGTGCATGTCTGTTTTACATGTTGTTTAAAACAGATTGTAGGAGTCTTTTTTTTCTTTACTTTAAAATGAAACAGAAAGTTGTTTTCTCCTTTTTCTTTTTCCTGCAGTGATTTTTCTCCCGACATGAGACCTCTATTTAAGAAGGCATTCAGGCTTTCTGAATGTAGGCATTGATGTGAATACAGAGTTCAAACTAGATTTTAACTTATAGCCCGTAACAAATTGGGCTCTAAGTTTAGTCATATCTCTTCAAAGAGACACTGACCATATGTTTGAACCAAGGATGATCGCCGCATGATCAGATGCAGTGGCGGTTCCAGAAAATTTTAACTGGGTTGGCAAAGGGATGTCTAGAAGTGGCCATAATGTGCTGTTAATGTGAGGGCACAGCGAGTGCAATTTTTCTGCATGCATTAATATTCTACTAATAACGGGCTAATAGGCTACATGCATACACATAACAGTTGATCCTCAGTCTCCTGTTTTGCAGAACCTTTTTTTTGTTTTATTCTGTACAAACGACATCCATTGTACATCTGTCCGTCTTAGGAGAGAGATCCCGCCTCTGTTGCTCTCCCTGAGGTCTCTTCCCATTTATTTTCTCGCTGTTAAAAAGGTTTTTTTTTTTTTTAGGGAGTTGTCCCTTACCTGATGCGAGGGTCTAAGGACAGGATGTTGTATTGCTGTAAAGCCCACTGTGGCAAATTTGTCATTTGTGATATTGGGCTATACAAATGAAATTGACTTGACCCTTTATAGTCAAGTAGGCTAACATTAACGACAGCAAATAAATAGGACCTTCTTCTGAGCTCATTTACAAAAGTTAAGGCTATTAAGTAGCCAAATGCTCCAAGCAAACCACCAAACAAAATATCTATTATGCAAACCCTGGGTTCTATTTTCCTCTAAATTAACTCAAAATGACTAATTTGAATTATACAGTATACCATGCATTACAGAATATATTGATATAATAAGAAAACTAACCTGGGTTTCTATTCTTTTGATAGAGAATAAAAAACACGTTCTGAACACATTTAAGGGTGTGAAAGTCATAGACTGTTCTGCAGAGCAAACTGCGAAGTGTCAGGTAAACCCTGCCATGGTACACCAACATTAACACCAATTTACAGGCTTGTTTTAATCTGAGGAGACTAGCATGAAGTGTGCCTGGATAAGTAACATGCATCATTACAGAGTTGGTGTAAATGCAATTTTTAGACAAAGCAACAATGTGTATTACCAACCATCTTCGGGTTCTTGAGCTTTATTACAATAAATAATGCTCTGACCTGTAACTATACCTATGCAAGTATTTGGGATCATGGATCAATAATAACAAAATAATAATAATAATTTATGAAAGCTATACCTCAATGGTCATAGTTTGGCGATGAGTCAGATGCCGATGAGATAACTTTAGCTATCAGGCTGAAGTGCCTCTTCAGCTAACACATGAACACATTCATATTGATATTAGATACACTATATGGACAGAAGTATTGGGACACATCTCTTAATCATTGAATTCAGATGTTTCATTCAGACCCATTGCCACAGGTGTATAAAATCAAGCAGCTAGCCACGCAGTCTGCAATTACAAACATTAGCGAAAGAATCGGTCTTTCTGAAGAGCTCAGTGAATTCAAGCATGGTACTGTCATAGGATGCCACCTTTGCAATAAGTCAGTTCATGAAATTTCTTCCCTGCTAGATATTCCACGGTCAACTCTAAGTGGTATTATTGAAAAGCGGACGAGTTTAGGAACAACAGCAACTCAGCTGTTGTTCCTTTATGTGGTCTGCCACTTGGCAGACCACATAAAGTCACACAGCGGGGTCAACGAGTGCTGAGGCGCATAGTGCGTAAAGGTCGCCAACGCTTTGTTGACTCAATACCTGCAGAGTTCCAAACTTCCTCTGGCATTAACATCAGCACAAAAACTGTGCGCCAGGAGCTTCGTGGAATGGGTTGCCATGGTCGAGCAGCTGCATGCAAGCCTTACATCACCGAGCGCAATGCCAAGCGTCGGATGGAGTGGTGTAAAGCACGCTGCCACTGGACTCTGGAGCAGTGGAAACGTGTTCTGTGGAGTGACGAATCACGCTTCTCTGTCTGGCAGTCTGATGGACAAGTCTGGGTTTGGCGGATGCCAGGAGAACGTTACCTGCCTGACTGCATTGTGCCAACTGTAAAAATTGGTGAAGGAGGGATAATGGTATGGGATTGTTTTTCAGGGGTTGGGATAGGCCCTTTAGTTCCAGTGAAGGGAAATCTTAATGCTTCAGCATACCAAGACATTTTGGACAATTCTATGCGTCCAACTTTGGGGAGGGCCCTTTTCTGTTCCAGCATGACTGTGCCCCAGTGCACAAAGCAAGGTCCATTAAGACATGGTTGGGTGAGTTTGGTGTTAAAGAACTTGACTGGCCAGCACAGAACCCTAACCTCAACTCCATCAAACACCTTTGGGATGAACTAGAATGGAGATTGCAAGCCAGGTCTTCTTGTCCAACATCAGTGTCTGACCTCACAAATGCTCTTCTGGATGAATGGGCAAATATTCCCACAGACCCACTCCACAATCTTGTGGAAAGCCTTCCTAGAAGAGTGGAAGCTGTTATAGCTGCAAAGGGGGGGACCAACTCCACATTAATGCCTATGGATTTAGAATGGGATGTCATAAAAACTCCTGTAGGTATAATGGCCAGGTGTCCCAATAATTTTGTCCATACAGTGTATCTTCCAGGCTATTTGTTAGATATGAGGTTGTGGCAGACTGTCTCAGGTTGTAGTCTCGGTTATACATGTTACACACTGTGGCCTAATACAGTGGTTCTTAACCTTTTTAGGCCCAAAAGTGAAACCAGAATCACAAGGCACACCAACTCATGGTATTATGCAATTGTCTCAAATGTCATGATTATGTTGTCATTAGAGATATTGCCCCTATATGGCACACTGACGTGGTTGTTTTTTTTAACCCCCTCCCTTTTCTCCCCAATTGTATCTGGCCAATTACCCCAAACCGTCCCAGTCGCTGCTCCACCCCCTCTCTGCCGATCCGGGGAGAGTCCCGACTGATCCGGGGGGGGGGCGCTAGTGCAGCGACCAGGACAAATACCCACATCCGACTTCCCACCAGCAGACACGGCCAATTGTGTCTGTAGGGATGCCCGACCAAGCTAGAGGTAACATGGGGATTCGACCCGGCGATCCTGTGTTGGTAGGCAATGGAATAGACCGCTATGCTACTCCGATGCCCTGGCACACTGACAAACGGTTAAATCTGACAGGAAGCAATGACATCACTCATCAAAAATATCTAGGCCTATTTATATGAAAAAGTACAAGAGCTTGCAAGAGAAGTGTGTTACACATTATTGTTCAGATTAAATAAGAACAACGAAAATAATGATTATTATGACAAGTCAATGTATTTTATGATCTGGGGATGAGATAAAATAAGGTGTATTTCACTCATTCATCCTCTGCATTTAACCCTTCCCAACATACACTGTAGCTAAGAGCAGTGGGTCGGTGCCCTGCAGCACCCGGGGACCAAATTCAGTTCTTCTTGCCAAGCCTCGGTAAGGGACACAGACAGGAGGGTTAACCTAAGCATGTCTTTTAATGGTGGGAGGAAACCGGAGCACCCGGAGGAAACCCATGCAGACACAGGGAGAATATGTCAACTCTACACCGAAAGGACCTGGGACAGCCTGGGGTTTGAACCCAGGACCTTCTTGCTGCGAGGCAACAGTGCTAACCACTGGGCCATCGTGTTGCCTATGACTGATACAGTAAGAAAACAATGCCTTGTTGATGAGCAATCAGAGATTGCAGAAATACAGATGAGAGAACAGTGCAAGGTCAACAACAGCACAAGCATGCAACGTCAACATTAGCACAAGCAACTCTTCTATGCGGGGGTAATCCGTTAACAAGTGCAGATATTGTACAGTATTTGTATCTACCTCTTATCTGGATTAAACAAGTAGCATATTCATATCACCAGCTCCTTAGTAATCATAATCCAGAATTTACCGACTGAAAGGAGGGGTATGGATTTGGGCAATCAAATGGAGAAAGATAGAGACAGAGACAGAGAGAAAGAGAGAGCAAGAAAGAGAAAGCGTGAACAGCTCTGCTGATACACAATAGATGGGGAATCAGAGTAGTCCTAATCTTTTAAGCGTAGAATTGAACTTTCATAATGCATACAGCTGATGCATTATGTGGCTATATCAGGGCAGAATTAGTGGGCTGGAGAAACTGAAAAGTCGCCATTAACGTAGCTGTCTCATTAACGTCACAACTTTAGGGAGGGTGGGAGAGGGAATTACTGGAATCTGCTGCGCAGCTAATGTTATGTGTTAGGGTTAACACTCCTGTCTGTGCCCTTGAGCAAGGCAATGGGAAAGAAGAAATGGAGTTGGTCACCAGGCGCTGCAGCTGCCCGCATACAATAGGATGGGTTAAATGCAGAAAACACATTCATCGCAGCCTACGATGAAAAAGTGGCTTTCTTATTATCTGCGGAAGGGTTGCTTTGTTTTCAAGAGCCTCTTCAGGCTACGCAGGCCAGACCAGACATACAGGGTAAAGGGACAGTGGAGAGTCTAAGCAGAAACAAACATGCTGGCCGAACACTCACCCCACAGCGGGATAGAAGACGATGACGTGGCCAAAAATTTGCGGTGGCATCTGGCCATCCCTGCCACCCTTTAAAACCGTGCATGATCACACGGCATTCACGCATGGATTTATGTGCTTTTTGTGCGAGCATGTATACAATCCATGCAATGGTGCGTGGGTATGTGTGTGTGTGTGTGTGTCCACATGTGGTTAAGTAATTTACTTAAAAGATCGTGACTGTGTGTGTGAGACAGATTGTGAATTTCATGTGTGTATGTGTGTGTGTGTTTCTAATGAACCATTGCTGATTCAGCAGAAGTTAAAAGTCAGCAACAATCCCATCAAGAGGAAGTCTTTCGGGTTTCACTTCAAGTGAATTGGCTGCTCTCAGTCACGAACTAAAACTAGACCAGAACCAAGAAAAACGTGATGTCAAAACAGAAAGAGAGAAGAACAAAGGAAAAAGATTTTAAGGGGGCAACAAGTGTATGGCCACATGTGTGTGTGTGATATTGTAAACCAGTAACAAACAAATAAAAAAATGTTTTTTAAAAAATCCTCCATTTTATTAGATTTAACGTCTAAAAGGTCTAATTCAAATACAACGAGTCTTATCTACGACTAGCGCCTCGAGGCATCACTTCAGTTCTGTTCTGCTAATGCAACATGCTTGCGGACTTCTGCAGAAAAAGGACCAGGCTTCAAAAACAATGAAAAACCACAACTGGGGGGGGTCATGGTCATCACATTTTTTTCTGATTGCTCGCACCGGTTACGGGCACACTGACAAGACCTAAATGATACGCAAAACATACGCAAGAACTGTGGCACCATGGATGGAGGGCAGAGAGAGAGAGAGAGAGAGAGAGAGAGAGAGAGAGAGAGAGAGAGAGAGAGAGAGAGAGAGGGACAGAGACAGAGAGACAGAGACAGAGACAGAGACAGAGAGAGAGAGAGAGAGAGAGAGAGAGAGAGAGAATGCCAGTGTGTTTTAACACTCACCAAAAGGCCTCGAAAGCTTCATAAATGTCGACGCGACGTTAGTGTATGCCCCTCGTCACAATCCAACACTGGTCCTGTGGTTGCACCTATGCATGCATGCACGCACACACACACACAGTAGAAGTCATTAAATCGATGTTTTGCCCCAAAAACAGTGTACAGAAAGACACAAACACATGCTTTGTCTCTCAGACACACACAAGCACGCACATCAAAACGACAACAGAATGAAAAGCCCCAACCAGTGCAGCATCTCTCTTCAAAAAACTCAAAACAGTGTTAACACAACATGCGTGAGAGGTGCGTGAGTGGCACGTGTCATTACCGACAAAAACAAGTCTGCTGGCTAAAATGCACATATCATGTGAAGAACAAACCCGTTGTTGAACTTGTGACAATGCGATTACGAGCCAGGCCCCCGGCAAGCCTCACTTCTCGGCCTACGTGTGAAAGAAACGGGGCGTTGAAAGCGTCGCAGGCAGCTCGTTCGAACGGGCACCGCAGCGGGTTTTACCTGACGGCACGATACGATGACGCGGGAACGGCGCGCGCGCAGGCAGGACCGCGCGTGTCAGGGAAGACCGGTGGTTATGCTCGACGACGACAGTCGAGATCGGCGTTTATCGTCGGCCTTTGGCTGAGTAACGTCCAGGGAATTGTGGAGGAGAAAAACAAAACAAAACACCCCACATCGGAGTTACATCAGAGGTAGGTGGTGGTGGGGTAGGTGGGGGTGGGTGGGGGTGCTGCTCTAGTACGAGGCAACCTGCGCCGCAG
This sequence comes from Lampris incognitus, assembly GCF_029633865.1. Lineage (NCBI taxonomy): Eukaryota > Metazoa > Chordata > Actinopteri > Lampriformes > Lampridae > Lampris > Lampris incognitus. Next base: position 34,443,184 of record NC_079228.1, on the reverse strand, counting down.
GGCTGAGCATCGAACAGTTGGAAGTTGAAAACGCACAGTCACACATGACGGCATCTTTGCGTGTCCTTGACTCGTCTTCCTCTACCCTACAGAACCAGCCCCTATAGAGGCCAACGAGGATACATACAGGCCCGCCGTGGCCCACGGCCGGCGGAACCTGTTTGCGTGGGCTCAACGCAACGCGCCGACAAGTGCTTTCGCGTCTCTCAACCCGCAAGTCCCTGGAGGAATCCCAATTTGCAACGCGCGTGGCGGCGCGCTCTCTCGAGCGCCAATTAGAACAACCCAATTATGCAACCTGTCCCGTGCGACGGACAACACTGGGGGGGACAAACTGTCAGCTTCTCCTCCCCCCCCCTCTCTCTCCCCCCCCCCTCTCTCTCTCGCTTCGCCTTCAACTTCTCTGCACGTTCAAGTTGGGCTTCACAAGGGCGATCGCGATAACGGGGTGGCAAGTTTGACCAAACGCAAGGCCGCCGAGAACTAAAACTTGACAGCGACCTGGGCTAATTGTTACCGTTGTTGACACATACGCGCATAGTCTCCCCCCCCCCTCCTCCCCCGTGTCTCCCTCTCTCTCCCCCCGCAGCCGCAACCTGAGATGCTGCGCGTTCGGCTGAGCCGCCTCGGTCGAAAATGCATGTCACACTGATGTCGGCGCTCCGCATGCAAACCCTCCTCACCTCATCGCTTTGCTTCAGTGACGCGGACGCCGGGTCGTCGGTCGTTGACGTGCTGGGTCGTGCCTCGGCAGCGCTCGACTCGGCGGGCTTTGTTTTGGTGCGCGGACTCCCGTCTTCACAGCCGAGTCCGGGGCTTTAAGTACGCCTTTAAAAGGACTAGCCGTCGGTAGACGAGACGTAGCGCTGCCTTCCGCTGACGTCGCCGTGGTTTACATAAAAGGGGGCGGGGCTCCGGCCACATAAAGACAAGCGCTTTAGATTTAAAGGGGAAATTGGCTGCAGACGCGTCTCACGCTTAGTTGCGTATGCACACACCGAAGCCTAGGGGCCATCAGCTGATCGCTCTCTCTCTCTCCCCCCCCCCCCTCTCTGTTGTGTGTGTGTCTGTCTGTCTGTGTCTGTGTACAGGCGCGCGATGTGTTGTGTGTGTGTGTGTGTGTGTATATATATATATATATATATATATATATATATAATACACACACACAATATATAATACACACACACAATATATAATACACACACACACAGTACAGACTGTAGGTCCCCAAGTCCAAACAGGTGGCTAAGAATGGCACAGCTAAGATCCTGTGGGACTTCTTCAAGGTCCAGACTGACAAGCAGGCACTGGCTAACCAACCAGACATTGTGGTGGTCGACAGCAGTAGTGATCGATGTAGCAATCCCGAGCGATGGCAACATCAGGAAGAAAGATCATGAGGAGCTAGAGAAATACCAAGGGCTGAAGGAAGAACGAGATGGGATGTGGAAGGTGAAATCCACGGTAGTCCCCGTGGTAATAGGAGCACTAGGGGCTGTGACCTCCAAACTGGGAGAGGGGCTCCAGCAGATTCCAGGAGCAACATCTGAGGTCTCCGTCCGGTCCAGAACAGTGCAGACCTAGGAACAGCTAAGATACTGAGCAGAACCCTCAAACTCCCGGGCCTCTGGTAGAGGAACCAAGCATGAGGGAGACACACACCACGAAAAGGGGGGAGAGGGAGATATATACATACACATATATTGCACCACCAGACATAAACCTGTAGTCAACAAACAAAGATGGAAAACATAAAGGAAGCGTAGAGAGGTAATGTGAAAGACTGAAAAGAGAGAGAGAGAGAGAGAGAGAGAGAGAGAGAGAGAGAGAGAGAGAGAGAGAGAGAGAGAGAGAGAGAGAGAGAGAGAGAGAGAGAGAGAGAGAGAAAGGAAATGGGGGGAGCAAAAGTAGAAAAGGGCTTTGAAAAGTACAGAGAGAGAGTCTGAGAATGAAATGCGACCTGCAACACTTAACAATAACACCCCATATGCATTTGCTGAGAGGTGTCTGGTTCCACATCACAGTGACACTATGTGCGTCTCTTAATCAACCCTAGGAAATTCATCAGACGGCGTTTTCCTTCCACTTTTCTATAATGCAGTTTGAAATGTGCGAGTGATCCCATCAATAGCAACCAGCAGTAGTTGCTGATCCTGCCATGCTGGGTTTGTTTCCCTTTCCCGTCCCTACCAGGGACGTTTTTATCCATCTACATTGTCTTGGGGTTACCCCAAAAACCTCCAAGAGCAAGATGACTACTCCCTTTATTCTTACACCCTTGCTAACTTCCATCTATCCATTAGCCAAACCGCTTATCCTGCTCTCAGGGTGGCGGGGATGCTGGAGCCTATCCCAGCAGTCGTTGGGCAGCAGGTGGGGAGACACCCGGGACAGGCCACCAGTCCATCACAGGGCCGACCCTTGCTAACTTGCCGAATGCAATAACTAGATAGGTACACAGATATTTTTGGATATCTTTAGTTTTCCTACATCAAAATATGATCATGTCCCAGTATCTTTAGTTCAATCAATCCATTGAGATAAACACCAAGTGTGTGCAGAGTTGGCTTTCAATGAACATTTGAACATGAAAGGGGGAACTTCAACTGCGGATGGGGCGGTGGACGTTGAGAGACTCCTGCCATCACTGTAATACAGGATCAGTAGATGGCGGAGAAAAAGAAGATTACCCAATTCCATTGTGATATGTTCTCCTTTGCTCATCTCCTATTCTTGCCCCCCCCCATTTTTCTCCCCAATTGTATCCGGCCAATTACCCCACTCTTCCAAGCCATCCCGGCCACTGCTCCACCCCCTCTGCCAAGCCGGGGAGGGCTGCAGACTACCACATGCCTCCTCCGATACATGTGGAGTCACCAGCTGCTTCTTTTCACCTGACAGTAAAGAGTTTCGCCGGGGGGGATGTAGCGCGTGGGAAGATCACGCTATTTCCCCCAATTCCCCCCCCCCCGGACAGGTGCCCCGACCAGAGGAGGTGTTAGTGCAGCGACCAGGACACATACCCACATCTGGCTTCCCGCCCGCAGACACAGCCAGTTGTGTCTGTAGGGACGCGGTAACATAGGGATTCGAACCGGCGACCCCCCTGTTGGTAGGCAACAGAATAGACTGCCACACTACCCGGACGACCCTATTCTTGCTTATTGTACTTCCAGAGAAGTGTATTTATATGGAGGCTGATTACCATTTCACCTGTAGATGTTGACGATATGGTGTTCCAAAAGTCAGACTTGACAAGCCTGGAGTGTTTTGTTTGGTTTTTGTTTCTCTTGTTTGATCTGCAGTTGGTTTCCTGAGAGTGAAGGTTTTTGTGGATTAATGGAGAGTGACTAAGGCGCTGCAGCCGAAGTACAAAACAACAAAACCGAGGCATGAACTGACCTGCATGGTCACAAGCGAAAAGCTACTTATGGCTTTATGTAACACAAAACAATGTCCAGCGTACGCACATGCGCACACGCACACACACGCACACAATCATGCAATAAATACCAAACCACACTCGTCAACATTCAATGAATAAATAAGCTTCATCTATGGTGTTTATCAGAGCAGTCTCAAACAGTATGAGATTTTAAAAAATTAAACACTTTTTTTTAAAAATAAACACTTCAACAGGAAGATAGAATACTGAAGCACAAATGCACAGAACAATTAAAACTAAAATGTAAAAAAAGCTACACTCACTACAGGAAATTTGTGAGCTCGCTTCAGCAGTTGTTCAGTGCAAGTCTATGTGCGGTAGCCTATTTTTGCAGAAGTGTGAGAGCATTATACGTTTTTTTAAAAGAAGAACAAAAACACTTTCGATGACAAACATTTTCAAGTTATACGGCATTAATAGCCTACATTTTGTCCTGACAAGTTAAGCGGTTTAAAAAGACACCAAAAAATACAAATAATGATAAAGTAACTAAGAGGGTATGGGTGTTCTCGCAGAAGCAGGACCAGTAACAAAACAGAATACCACACATTGGTGAGAACGTCAAGGGCAAGGCAGAAATTTTCCTCAACAGCTTGTACTGGATGTCACATTCCTACTTCCCCCCTAAAGGTTTCCAGTTATTTCCAGTCAATTACAGACAAACACTTCATGTCAGATCTAATTCTCAGTCCTGTGAGGTGCTCTACAACACTGCAGGCACTTTCACATAGCCTTTCTCTCTCACACATACACACACGGGCATTTGGGGGCGGCGACCGATTCACCATTGTGTCGGGGGTGCAAACAAACAGGCTATCAGTGTTGAGACTGCAAGATCGATTGTTTGTTTCTCTGAAACACTGCTACTTTATCAGTACCAGTGTGTAGCCATGGTGAAGCGGTGCAGTGCCAGGACCCGCAAGAGCCATCATCTCGTGAAAAATGAAGACGCAAGCTCCAAATGTTCGTTTTTTAAATTCCCAAGCCAGACACTGCAATTTAGTCTATCATCTTAAAATTTAAAAAAGTGTAATGCAGACGCTTTGGAAATGAAGAATATGTTCATTGTTGTATGATTAAATTTTTTTTAGGGGGGTCCGGGTAGGGTAGTGGTCTAGTCCGTCGCCTATCAACACGGTGGTCCCGGTTCGAATCTTCTGTGTTAAATAGTTGGAAGCTGGATGTGGGTATGTGCCCTGGCCACTGGACTAGCGCCTCCACTGATCATTCGGGGCGCCTGTTCGGGACTGGGGGGACTAGCGTGATCCTCTCTTGCGCTACGTCCCCCTGGCGAAACTCCTCACTGTCAGGTGAAAAGAAATGGCTGGCGACTCCACATGTATCGGAGGACGCATGTGGTAGTCTGCAGCCCTCTCCGGACGGGCAGAGGGGTTGGAGCAGTGACCCGGACGGCCCAGAGAGCGGGGTGATTGGCCAGGTACAACTGGGGAGAAAAAGGGCAAAAAAAAAAGAAGAAGAATGTTGGCACAACAGACAACGAGCTACAACCGTAGTATTAAGTAGAGAGGTAATTCTCTGCTTTTACTGCTCCCGAAATGTAAGGGGTCGTCTACAAGGTTCTCCATCAGAAATTAATTTCTTAAAAAAAAAAATACCTTCATGAACAAGAGGTGCAGAAAAGTAAATACAACTCGACAAGACAGGGGGGCATCTACAGTCCCTATATATGGAAAAATTGCCTGGGTCAAATTTGGGTCAATCTTTATTAGGGAAAAAAAAATCAATAACTTCCTCGACATGAGTATGAGAACGCCAAGATCAGAACCGCACAAAGGATGGAACTGTACTTGCAGATCGACACCTTTTGGGTTCAGAAATTTAAACCTGGGTTAATTTTCAAAGAATTAAAGGTTCAAAACCATTGGGAAAGCACTATAATCAGAGACAAGAAACAAGTGCCACCACACTGCACACACTACAACTTCCTACTAGTTGGTCATTTTTCCTCAGTCTAATATTAGTGAATTATTTTTTTACAGAAAAAAATCGATAGCTTCCAAACCGGTTATAAGAGACAATCCAAAACAGCACCACACATTAGAGAGTGCCCTAATGGCCATACTACAACTTTAATCGGAGGAGACATGTGGTAGTCTGCAGCCCTCGGATCGGCAGAGGTGGTGGAGCAGCTCGGAAGAGTGGGGTAATTGGCTGCATACAATAGGGGAAAAAGGAGGGGGGGGGGTTTAAAAATAGTTTTTTTTCAATTGCTTCCAAAGCAGTAATAGAAGACAACCCTAAGGGGCCTCCCGGTAGTGTAGCATTCCATTCCATTGCCTACCAACACGGGGATCGCTGGTTCGAATTCCTGTGTTACCTCTGGCTCTGTTGGGCGTCCCTACAGACACAATTGACCTTTCGCAAAGTCCCGCCCCCCTTAGTTACTGTTGCTATGCCCGTCAAGCATTTCAGAACTATCCAGGAAGCAGCCGGAAAACACCAAAACATGAAGGAAGAAATCCGCGCACTGTGTGGGTAAAAGTAACAGTAATAATACGTTAGCTGTATTAGCTATCAATAATAGCTAGTAGCAAGCTTAGCTTGGAGCAGGCAGGTATTTTTGTTGATTTTGGATGGATTAAGCTGGCCATGGGGTCTGCTATACTGCCAAATCTATTGCCGACATTGCGCTTCTTGCGTTCTGGGTTTCGGGAAGGGAAAGAAAATTACACCCCCTCCAAACTTTTCAGATATCTAGTATCCTATTTGCAGATCCCATAGGCACACCGTTTCAGCATTTTGTTGTGTGTTTGAAAGCTTGACGGACCGTTGCTAAGGTAGGATTGGACAAGCACTGTTCTGGGGCGGTACTTTGCGAAAGGTCAACTGTGAATGGGAAGCCGGATGTGGATATGTGTCCTGGTCGCTGCACTAGCGCAACTTCTGGTCGGTCGGGGCGCCTGTTCAGGGGGGATGGGGAACCGGGGGGGATAGCATGAGCTTCCAATGTGCTACGTCCCCCTGGTGAAACTCCTCACTGTCAGGGGAAAAGAAGGGGCTGGTGATTCCACATGTATCGAAGGAGGCATGTGGTAGTCTGCAGCCCTCCCCAGATCGGAAGAAGGGGTGGAGCAGCAACCGGGACGGCTTGGAGGAGTGGGGTAATTGGCTGGATACAATTGGAAAGAGAAAAAAAAAAGGGGGGGGGGGAGAAGACGACGCAAATCAGCACCACACACTAGAGGGCGCAATTCTGACCACATTACAACTTTTAAATTTGGAAACTGTTCCTTGGTCTAACTTTGCCGATTTTTTTTTAAGGAAAAAAATCAATAGCTTCCAAACTGGTTATAGAAGACAACCCAAAGCAGCACCATACATTAAAGGGTGCCCTACTGGCCATAGTACATCTAATCCCAACTAACCTGTGTATTCCACAACTGTTCCCCATTCCCTCAATTACTGCCTAGTGCAGGGTTCCCCAATTAATTTCCCCCACAGGCCAAATCATGCATGCCAAGCCAAGGGCCAAAACGTCCAACGTTTTTTCCCCACTGTGCCAGCAAAAGTTGTGTGCAGATGTTGCTGCTGCTATTATGATTATCATTATTATCATTAGTAGTAGTGGTGGTGGTGGCGGTAGTAGTAATAATTTAGGCCTGGGATTCTTGAAGCCTGTGTTGATGGTCACACAAGGAAAAAAAATGCACCCTTGAAACAAAATAAGTCCAAAACCAACCATTTAATTATGGATAAATGGCCAAAAATAAGTTGATGTTCATTCACCAATCAGTGAGAGAAGTGAGAGCGACGGGATGAGGTAATCCTTCTGATGTTGGGCCTGTATTCTATTGTGGCAAGCCTCAGACACTGGCTATGATGTGCATTGGAGAGTCTGTTTCTTTCCTGGTTCTTGATCCGAGTTCATTGAAGAAAATGATGACCCACATATGTACGTGGAGGAGAAAAATGTGAGTAGGAGCATTGCAATAGCACTGTTGCCTCCTTCCTCTCTCACCTCCATCATCTCCCTTAGTATCATCCATGACCACTGCATCCCCGATGTTGAACCTATACTTTGGATTGAGGAGGGTGGCCTTTCTCAGGAGCTCCTGAAGTTTTGTTGCGCTGTACTTTTCATCAAGAACACAGCACATATTTTTCTTGATGTCTGCTGTGTGTGGTGTCCTTGGGGTCTGGGGATAAGAGTTATCCCTTTAGAAGGTCCAGCATAGGCTTCACAGAGGACAGTCACATACTTTTCCCCTGATAAAATATCCGTAAAATCAGCTACCGGTTTCAGTGCTGCATTGGTGGATTCCAAGACAGATGCATCCTGCCAGGTCGGGTTGAGGTGCCCATGTTTTCAGGATACGTCTTATGGCAGGGAGTTGTTCCAGCACCCTCGCTACCATTTTTTGCTACCCCATCGTGTAGCGACATCCTGCAGGAAAGATAACACTTCTGTTTAGGCTTTTGTTCATTATACCAAGATTACATGACAATGACCTAACATTTATGGTTTCAATTTCAAAACATTTTCTACAGCATCTAATAGAGAGAGATCACTGCTCATGCCCAGATTTCAAGTGTAAAAGATAAATAATGTAAAAGTAAATTATGAATAAAAATGACTGTTTACAAATTGACTTATATAAATGTTTTAAATAAATAGTCAAGTCAAGTCAAATTTTATTTGTATAGCCCAAAATCACAAATTTGCCTCAGTGGGCTTTACAGCAAACACATCCTGTCCTGAATAAATCAATAAATGAGTAACTCACCAGAATTAGACTGTGTTGGGGGAGACCGGCCTCACTCTGTGCCTTTCTCAGGTCCCTCTTCTTTATTAACCAGCTGAGACTGAAAGTGTTGACAAGACTTCTACAGAATCCCAAGGCGCGAGCTGTGCAATCCACTTGCTACGGCATTTGTGACAGCTCAATGGAGATTATGGTCAAAGCAATTTAGCCATGGCCAGCCGACTTTGCCTATTGCAGCCACAATGCTAGAACCATTATGTGGTTATGCAGGAAATTTTCTGCTCATCTAATGCCCAATCTGCCAAAGCAGACTGAAGGCATTCTGCAAGTGTGTCAGCTGTGTGGTTCTCTGGTGTATATCTTTCTAAACATTTCGACTGTAGAGTCCAGTCAGTGGTGAGGTAATGTATTGTTAAGCTCACGTATGGGGTCATATTTGAGCTTGACCACATGTCTGTTGTGGCTAAGTAAAAGTCAGTTTCTTTTAAAATGCTTTGGATGTCTAGATAAAGTGCTATATAAATAGAATCCATTATTATTATTATTATTATTATTATCAAATCCTTGAGAATGTATACCTCAATCGCACACCCGACCAGAATAACAACTCACAGTGCTACACTAATTGATGATAATGTATTCACTACGGTAACTGATAGGAAAGTAATGAGTGGGCTAATAATAAATGACACAAGTGACCATCTGTCAGTGTTTTGTTTTCTTTTAAAAATGATCTGATGGTACAAGACTGGAATAAAGTCGATATGGAAGATGTAGACGAAGCCTATGACATGTTTTTGTCAATAACAACAGCTCTTTATGGAAAAAACTGTCCTCTAGTTAAGAAAGTAGTAAAACAGAAATGTGCTGAAAGCCATGGCTAACTAAGGGAATATTAAATGTATAAAAGAAGAAAAATTTATTATATAGAGACTTTTTAAAGAGGATAACAAAAGAATTGAAACATAAATATAAGACATAAAAACAAACTGACAAAAATGATGAGCAGCAGCAAAAGGGATCATTACAGCAAATTCCTAGCGGACAATAAAAACAACAGAAACGTGGAAGGTATTGAATGATATTATTAGAATAAAAAGAGGGAAACTGGATACCCAAATTACTTTCTAACCAAAAATAATCAAACTCAACAATATGGCCTTAATTGCTAACAAATTCAATTTTTCTTTTTTGTTAGTCCTAGTTTGGCTGGGGAGACTGCAAGCACTGGCTGTAGAAATTATGTCGCAAGTAAAGATGTACAGGTAAAAGAATCTTCATTTTTAAAGGGAACATATGAAAAAGCAATTACTGACATTGTCAAAAGATTTAAGAGTAAGAAGTCAACAGACTGCAATGGTATTGAAATTTCAGTAAAGATATTACTGAGTGTGTGGTGAAACCTCTATGCAACCAACCTCTGAAAACTGGTGTTTTTCCATGTAAAATGAAAACAGCTAAAGTCATACCCATATACAAGGATGAAGATAGACACATACTCTCAAATTACAGACCTGTTTCTTTGCTTTCACAATTCTCTACAATACTGGGGAAAATATTCTATTCAAGGTTGGATGACTTTATCACAAAACAATGTACTGTGTAAACAACAATATGGATTTAGAACTAATAGGACTACATCATTTGCACTCATTGATTTTGTGGAAGAGATCACAACTGCTATAGAAAATGAAGAATATGCTGTAGGAATATTCTTAGATCTAAAAAAAAAAAAGAGAGAGAAAAAAAGGATTTGATACAGTTGACCACGACTTGTCATTAATAAAACTACAAAAATATGGAATCGGAGGACTAGCTCTTTCTTGGCTATCCAGTTACCTAAAGAATAGGTACCAATATGTGCAAATTAATCATTTTAAATCACAATCAATTAAGGTTAAGTGTGGGGTTCCTCAAGGCTCAGCGTTGGGGCCATTGTTGTTTATTTTGTACCCACGACCCTGAGAGCAGGATAAGCGGTTTGTATAACGGATGGATAATATATGTGAGGTTTCCAAAACACTAAAAATAATTTTATTTGCAGATGACACAAACTTACTTTGCAGTGGGGTCAGCTTGGAATAACTTTTGGATACAGTAGGAAATTAATTGAAGAAACAAAGAGTTGGTTTGATTCAAATAAACTAACACTAAATTTAAGCAAAACAAAATTTATAATATTTGGGAATCGGTCAACAAATTCAAACAAGATGCTCATGATAAACGATGTAGAAATCAAAAGAGTGTCAGAAATCACATTTCTTGGGAGTAATAGACAATAAATCATGTTGGAAGCCACATATAAAGTATATTAAAGCAAAAATATCAAAGTCAATTGCAATACTATATAAAGTCAAAGATTTCCTGCATCAACCAGCACTATACACCTTGTACTGTTCCTTCATACTTCCATACATCACCTACTGTGTGGAAGTGTGGGGGAACCCCTACAAAACAAACACAGATCCAATCTTCATCCTTCAAAAAAGCGCCATAAGAATTGTAAACAAAACCACTTACAGAGAGCCTACAAACACATTCTTTATCAAACTGAAAGCACTAAAATTTAAGGATTTGGTTGACTTCAAAACAATTTAAATCATGTACAGAGTAAAAAAAAATCAACAGTTACCAAAGTGTCCAAAAGTTGTCCCAAATGTGGGAAAGTAAACAAGATCTCAGAGGAATATGTCCATTCAAAAAACAATTAGTGAGGACAAATGCAAAACTTCATTGTATAACCATCAAATGAGTTAATCTATGGAACAACTGCAGAAAAGACATGAAGATATGTAAATCATTAAGTTTTAAAACGCTTTAAAAATAACATATTGAACAGATATAGGATGGATGAACAAAGAGGTGGGCTGGAATAACATGACATGATACATGATGTGTAAGGTGCCTTGTTTGACTTGTGCCGTTTTGTTTATTTTGATTTCCATTGCATTGGTCTTTCTTTTCTTTTTTTCCACTTTTGTTTTGTTTTGCGAGTTTTGTTTTGGTTTGATTTGACCGATAACGTATAAAAACGGAGTCGGACCAGAAAAGCTCTTTACTTCATCCTACGCCCTTTTTGAACATGGACTAGTTATTACTTGTGTTGTTACAGGGTTTGCAAAATACGTTCACCGTTATTTCCATTTGTTTTGTATTCCTGCCTATATAGTTTATTTTGTTATTTTAACATGTTTGAAATAAAATCAATCATCCATTCATTCATTCACCCTTCACTTGGTCGTATAAACTGGGGATCGCAATTTTGGAGATGTATGTTTTTCCTGGTAACTCGTATTGCTTGTCAAACTTTTGCAGCATTTCTTTAAATGATGGGTTTTCAACCGTATTGAACGGCTGCATTTCTTTATACCGCGTTACACTGTCTGTTAACGTGTGCCATCTGGTACTGTCACATTTATATTTAGACACTCGTCCGAAAGCTTCAGGAACAGCCAATTGCTGGGATGGAACTGCAGCGGCGGCTATCTTTCCAAGTTTGGTGAATTGGGTGGGGTGGTTGATCCGTAGATGTTTTTTGTTGTTTTGTTTTGTTTTTGTGGTAATAGCACTTTTGACCGCCACCTTTTTGCTGCAAATCCAACAAATCGTCTCCTCCAAGTTATTGGGCTCTCCTTTTTCATTTGGCCTAAAACCAAAACGTGCCCACAGCGGTGCTGTGGTGTTTGGCTTTGCACCTTCGTCCATGATGTTAATGTCAACAGATGCTCATCGAAATGCAGTCATCCAATATTAGAGAATAAGCGTCTCAAGATAAATAGTTTGTTGGCACTAATTCACTACTCATGTGCCATTAAACCATCGCAGAAGGGGCGCAACAAGATGATGTCATTAAAAGAGTGCCAGTCAAACAACAAATGGTGGAAAACGACATGAAACAGCGATGGAAATGTGACATTTCTGTTAGTTTCAGCCAGCTGTTTTTATACAAATGAATGGAAATGATTCTAACGATTACGCAAAATGATCGCGGTCAGGCCAAATAATCGCGATCGGGCGATTATGTAATAATTGTGACAGCACTGCCAGGGAAGAGGAAAAGAGGAAGGTCAACGAGGAGGTCTATGGGTGTGGCGAGAGAGGACATGCAAGTGGCTGGTGTGACAGAGGAAGATGCAGGACAGGAAGAAATGGAAACGGATGAGCCGCTGTGGCGACCCCAAACAGGAGCAGCCGAAAGTAGTGGTAGTCAAACAAAACAGGTAATTGAAATGGGATTTTGAAGTATTCAAAAGGTTACCGTAAACAGACTTTGTGTCCGTCCCCCTCCACAGGTAGATGACAGTCCAATAACTACAGGACAGCACCCCCTAGTGAATGAAGGAGTATAGTGTCTTCCTCAAGGACACTTGAGCAGGGCAGACACTTGCTGAACAGGACTGAAGCTTGATCTTCGAGCTGAAGGATGGTCTCCTTTATTCTATTATTTGGTGATCTTTCAACTAAATTGCAAGTTTAAGTATACTATATACAGCATAGTGTATGCTTAGCCCTACTAGGTTAAAGGCTGGCTTGCACAAGGTATCCTGTGCTGGGAATGAAAACTTTTTTGGCAAGTTTTAATTGGCTGTCTACTAGTGATGCGCAGCTCAGGGCTTTTTAATACCTGCGCCCACCCGACCTGTTATGAGAGCCAATCTGCACCCCAAACCTGCTAAACTATGCGTTACTTAACCACCTGAACCCGACCCGACCCGCAAACCTCCAAATTAAGCCTGCTACAGCAAAGTGAGAAGTGTTGCACTATTTCGTTTTTGGGCTGTCCGCCCAGTATAATACACTGAGGCATAGCCTATTGTATTTTAGCGTCTGGGTCTAAGCTACTAAATAAACAGACCAATTGTTCCAAATGGTGTTCTTTATTGCCGAATAGCAGCAAAACAATAACCCATCATTAAAGACATTAACTCTGTCTCTCGCTCTCTCTCTCACGCACACACACACACACCTCTTCTTTATTTCTGACAAAAAAAGAGTTTTGGAAAAAATCTCGTAGGTGAAGCCTCAACACTCTAAAACACATGCATTGACTAAAACCACAATCGCAAATTGATTTTAAAGCTGCGAGTGGTATGTGTGAGTTTAAGGGGGGGGGGGAGAAGGTGAACTAGTAAGGTACAGCCTACCAGGGGTGGGCAATCTTATCCAGAAAGGGCCGGTGTAGGTGCAGGTTTTTGTTCCAACCAAGCAGTTACACGCCTGACCCCACTAATCAACCAGTAGAGTCTTTCCTGAGGAACCTGATTAGGAGACACAGGTTGGTTGGAACAAAGACCTGCACCCACACCTGCCCTTTCTGGTCAAGCTTGCCCACCCCGGTAGACTATTGCACGCAATGTTTCTGTAAGTTATTTATAACGTACTCGGAATGCTGCTGTCATTTGTTGACCCGCCTGCTCGAACCCGTGATTATTTTCCAGTAAGGTTACCCAAACCGCAGGTGGGTCGACCTGTGCATCACTACTGTCTCCAGGCCTGCTATGGGACGGACAGAGAGGACAAATAGGCAGGTTTAAAGGGATATTAGTCTCCAGTAAAACGAGTAGGTAACATCTACTTGTGTTTACTATGGAGTTTACCATAATTTAGTAGGTGATAGACACGAATATGTAAACTAGACTTAAGTGACAACAGGAAGTTGATGTGCCAGACAAACAACAGCAGGGTAAACGTACCTGCTACGCAGATATATGCAAAGATACATCAAAATGTATCATTACAAAATACAAATTACCCATGCACTATTTCGTTTTTGGGCTGTTCGCCCAAAGAGATGGGCCACAAATAAATGTATAAAACCAAAATACAAAATACTGGTGCCAGAAAATGTATGTAGAGAAAATACATGCCTTCTGTATTTTCAAAAGACAGGAACATACATTTGTACACAGTGCTCTGGTGGGCGTTTGAACCCTGCAGGAAGGAAGAACAGGAAGTAGAACGCTACTGTACATGCATATGCCTGTACTGTCTATGTCAGGGGTCCCCAATTACTTTTCATAGCGGGCCACTTTTAGGGCCACTTTTAAAACCACGGGCCACTCAACCTCCAGCAGCATGTTGTTCGTTAGTTTGTTTTGGTGTCGATACGTTGCAGGTATTATAATTTAAACAGAGATTTTTCATCTATTTTTCGATATATTACTAGTCTTACTTTTACTAAGAAATTTGTTTTACTTTTTTTTTTTTGGTAGAGAAATTAAAAAAAATCTTCCTTCTGGCATTTCTCCAAAAATTCTCGCGGACCATAAATCAACCCGTCACGGGCCGGACGTGGCCCGCGGGCCCCCTATTGGGGACCCCTGGTGTATGTATACGTATTTTGCCCAGGCATAAACACTCACACACATATCCACGGACGCACACAAGAATACACACACCATTTTCTCTTTTTTTCTTATAAATTGATTTCTGATTTTCTCCCAATTTAGTGGCCAATCGATCCCTATTTTAATTCAAACACCCACCCTCGTACCGCGTGCCAACTGCATCTCTCCGGCCGGCAGTCTCGAAGGAGATCGCCTCCCCACTTCCGTGACGAGGCGACTCCAGGCCGAACCACTGCTTTTTTTCCCGACACGCCCAGAGACGCATTCTAGTGACGAACACAAGCCGACTCCGCCCCCTTCCCGAAGACAGCGTCGCCAATGATCGCTGCTTCACCGAGTCCGGCCATAGTCGGATCTGACGAGACCGGGGCGCGAACCCCCCGATCCCCAGCGGGCAACTGCATCAACCCAAAGCCGATGCTTAGACCGCTACACCACCGCGGACTACCACGCACCACTTTCACACAGCATATCCCCAAAACGCCAGACAGATTTCACTTTCATGTTTAACCTTTCTTTTTGGACTTGAAATGAAGAAATGAGTCGAAATAACAAGAAGCTGTGTTTGAATACTTGGATTAAATGCTTCAATATTCTTCCCCCAACTGCCTGCTTCGTTTTTGGTTTATCTTCAGTCATTTAACTATCAAACGTACTACTACTACTACTACTTCCGGCTGCTGCTCCCGTTAGGGCAGTGGTTCTCAACCTTTTTGGGGTCCTGGACCCCCTGCGTATTTTTGATCTACCCTGAGGACCCCTCCACCTGATCTTGGGGGAGGGGGGTTGCAATTTGTAGAAACAGTAGAAACTGCATTTTAAATTGCATTATAGCATTTATTCACTATTTGGGGCAAAAATAAGAGCTTTCAGTTGTAACTTAGATATAGTTAACAAAACAGAATTTTTATGCAGTAACTTTTAACAATGCAAACGAGAGCGAGATCTCTTATTAAAATACAATAAATTACACTTGTGAAACAGATGTAATTAGAGAAAAAAGTCCTGTTACCCTTTATAGTTCAGGTAGATAAAGGTCTGTCACATTTGAGTAAAATAATCATATTTCTATAAATGTCATAGGATCTTTTTCTTAAAGATATTTTATTTTCACGGACCCCTTGCAATTACACCACGGACCACTAGGGGTCCGCGGACCCCCGGTTGAGAAAACACTGCGTTAGGGGTCGCACCGGTATAAAAACTGCGAGTAAAAAGGATACGCACAAATCACACTGGAGAGAAACTCAGGAGCCCCGCTTCGCTCCAAGGACTTGTGCGTAATTTTTTTATAATCGCTAAATATATATGTACAGCTATATTCACACTTTATACCGCTCACCCGGCTCTGCGCCGCCCGGCACGCCTGTGTGCCCCTAATGGCGGCCATTCCGACGCTCCCTCACACCGTTAGTTAGCCGTTAGCCGCTCCGGCTAAAACGTTAGCGGCACCCAAAACCGTCGAGACCGCCCAGATGGCGGAGAACTTGCTCTTCCAACACAACCGCTTGACGACACTTTCTGTCCTTAACTTGCGAGCTGCAGTTACCGACACGAGTTTTACACAGTCTTACCCTCCCGCACAGCTCAACCGCCGCCACCGCCGAGCAAAACCCCAAGCTAGCTAGCTTCTAGTGTTAGCGTTAGCTAGCGAGCTAGCACTAGCTAACGCTAACACTTCTTTAGCCACCGGGCCACATGTGTCGGTTGCTTTTATCTTTAGCCTTTTCCCGTGACGTTCAACGTGTGTGTATTCTTAAAAGTAAGACCTATTTTCAATAGTTATTGCGGTTCAGATACCTTGAGGTGCAGTCCACCGCGCTGGCTGAGGGAGGAACCATGCGCTACTATGCCGGGGGTGGGGGTGGGGTGGGGTGGGGGCGTGACACGCCACAGACCCCAACTTGATGACCGTGAGTAGCGTGGGCGTACCAAACCTGTGCGTGTATCTTGCGTATTGTTCTTCATTTTCAGACGTATTTACATCAGTTTTGTTCATGTCTTATTAATCATTGAGAAAGTATTTTGAGTATTTTAAAATTATAAAATTACTCCACTCTAAAGTACTTTGCTACAAACTACGTTTGAAAAATCAGCCCCGTCAAGCACCAATTACAAAATACTCAAGTAATTGAAATAAAGATTTCAAATACAACAGAAATGCTGCCCATCTCTGCTGCTATGTAGCACATGGCCACCTAGTGTGGGTGTCTTCAGTCAGAACGTCACAAAGAATCAAAAATTATCTGTCATATTGGCAACTTGGGTAACTCTTCTCTCTCTCTCTTCTCTCTCTCTCCTGTACTTAAACTCTGACATTGTATTGTCGCCATGTAAAAAACAATTGTACGTGATAAAAAAATGAATAAATAAAAAATGTTGAAAAAAAACCCCAAACTCTTCAGCGCCTCCATTTTAACAGCTATCCTTAGCAAACAGTGACCTCCTTTGGTGAATTGTGGGAAGTGCAGCCTGACAGACGTTCAATTTTAATCAGCTGTCGTAAAACCCAAAACATAACCCGATTCATTTGCAGATGATGAAACATTTATTTATTGTGTTGGACTCAAAATGCTTTCTGAGCAAAGATTTTTATTTACTCATCTCTTATTAGAACTGTGAAGAAACTCACTCGCTATTCTGGTTGAACTGCAAGAGAATCTAACCAAACTCAACCAAAGGCAATAAAGGGACTTTATTTATTTTACAAAACACTTTTTTTTTCCAAGTTAGAAACTGAGGTTAATAGGTTTGGCAATGTAGGTACAGGTCCTATCAGTCTTTGAACGTAAGTAAAAACAGTTAAAAATACTCAAAAAATCTATTAAATACATATCAGTGGATAAGTGTGTATGTTCCATTGTCTGTTAAGAGTACATGAGAAATATATTTCAAGTTCAAGTACTTTATTTGTCACGTGCACAGTACTGTACATAATCTGTACATAAAATTTCGATATTATGCACAGAATTTTCACTGAACCTTTGAAGCTTAATTTCTCCAGTTTGGTTCCTTTACTACTATGACTACCGGATGTAGTTTGTGTCATAAAGCAAACGTTTCATGACCCTGAAAAAGACCGTAACATCGCAAATCGTATTGTAAAACTTCGAACACCAACAGATTTACTCTGAGGTTTCTGCAGAGGTTCTATTTTCATTTATGACCACTGAGCAACTTAACATGGCGTGCCTCACGCACATAGAAACAAGACCGATAATATGAAAACAAAAACAAAACCCAAATGTCTTTGGTTCCAGTTGAATACTGCCACTGGGAAAAACTGAAAGTGCACGCATCTAGGATACATTAATAGAAAGTGCAACGTGTAATGATAACATAATATTATTATAATACAATGCATATAAATATTCCAGGCAGGAATCTTAGGCAGTTAAAATGACAGTTTGACATCTTGAATTATAACTGGTCACAGTAAGGAAAATAATTATGTACATTTGTCCATCAGTTGCCCTGCTATAGCATGTTAGCATCATTAAAGCAGCTTATCGAAAACAAAACAAACTACTAAAGGAGATCATGGAGTTGCACTTTTGCACAGGGAGTGGCTCTCTTAAAACTGTCCTGTCATCCCTTCCCATACATCTCCCTGGGCCTGATGCACAGTATATTTTCCAAACAAGAAAGATTCTATCAAAAATATGTATAAAAACACACTTTAACTGCATCTACCTCCATCAACAGAAATCTGGGTCTATGCTCAGTGACTGCAAACTCATTGATTGAGTCGAACGTATGCACTTCTGCAAACACACAAGAGTAAGGTTCAATCCCACCAAGCTCCCAAATAATACGAGTCACTTTGAGATTCAAGGGAGTAAAATGAGGTTGTTCCAACATTGCTCTTATTTATCATTTTATTCCCTACTGGGGCCATTCATAAAATATATGTGCACAGGGTATTGTGATGCATTTTGGATAAATCCACCCTCTATCAGGAAAGTACAGTGGTCCCTTGGACTAACTGTATCTATGCCCACCAGATATGTCACATTTTGTGTGTTTGTTCTTGAGATATGCGATGAACAATTTGCTGATATTGTCAAGTTTTCCAAAAAAATAACATTTTCATACTGGGTAGGAAAAACGGCTCAGTTTGTGAAAAATTACTGTAAACAATAGTTTACCTTTTCATTTCTTCTGACTGCCCCGATTGGCTGCAGACCCCAAATATCGCATCACATGACCTCTATTTCCCTGTGAATGATGTCCTCATGCCGACACAGGCTAAGGCTGTGGACACAAACTCTACTGCATGTTCAAGACGGCAATCTTGGCTTCATTTTCCTCTCATCGACTGAGAACACAGGTCCATGGGGTATAAAGGTGGTCCCAGCAGCCTTTAAGGAGTTGCATAGGGGCCCTAAAAAAGGGCCATTTCAAGATTTCATTTTTCTTTTCACACAGGAATAGCTCTGGTCATGGCATGATGGGAATCCTGATAAGTTTAAATTTGCCCATTGTTCGCAAATACCTCTACAAAATGGTTTGGATTTATACTTTTGTCTTTTCCAAACTTCCTAAATTTGTGAATCTGTTGGGAGTGTTGGAGTGGTGCATCTAAGCTTTCTCCCGCCATCTAGTGCCATCAGTCCTCTATCCAAGCTGTGTGGAGACTTTAACTCCTTCTCTATTCCACTTTCCAGATGGCGATCTTGCCGTCGTGCTTGGCGGCTCCGCTGAGGACGTACCGATCCTCAGCGGAGCAAAGTGCGGTGACTCTGTCGCTGTGGCCATGGAGCTCCTTCAACACCAGGTGGCCCTCCATGTCCAATATGTATATCTTCCCTTTGCCAGAGCTACGGCCTAAACCACCCACCCAGACCTAAAGAGAGATGGAGGAAGATTTAAAGAGAAGTGATACTTGGCTAATTTTTTTTAAGGCCTGATTCAAAGCCTCAAATAAATGTAATTTTTAAGTGTGTGTGTGTGTGTGTGTGTGTGTGTGTGTGTGTGTGTGTGTGTGTGTGTGCATGTGTAAACACTTACCTGATTTTTAACTCGAATCATGCAGTAACACCCGGTGCAATCCTGTAGCACCACACGCTGGTACGGTTTGCTAGTGTCTGTTAAATGCCATACACACACCTCCCCGGAGTCTACACTCACACTCCACAGCTCCTCTATCTGACACACACACACACACACACACACACACACACACACACACACATATGAGTATACACATGTAAATACAGCGAGACCAGAACATAATGTTGCACACACTGTACAGAAGAGACAAAGGCAGGGAGACACACTAAGAAACAACAGAGCAAAGCTGAAAATCTGTTTGTGTTTGTCTGTGTGCATGCCTGCATGTGTGTAGTACCTCAGGTAAAAGCAGTAAAGAGCTGAACAAAGTTGTCGATCCTTTATGTTGCTCTAGGAGACTCAGACGATTTTTCAGTGAGCCATTCCTCCATACCTCCATTATACTGTCCCTGGAACCTAGAGAGAGAAAGAGAAGGAGAAGGAGAGAGAGTAGGAGAGAGAAAGAGGGGGAGGGAGAGAGCGGTATTCACTTTGATCCCCCTGTTTCCCAGCACACCCATGCCACCCACAGAATCTTCTTTTTTCATCCAAGTACAACAGATGCACAGGAGTTTGCAGTGGACACAAACGGATTCATACATCGACAGAAAACCCACACACTGTGCGAGTTTGTGTGCGAGTGTATCGGTCAGTGTGTGTGTGTGTGTGTGTGTGTGTGTGTGTGTGTGTGTGTGTGTGTGTGTGTGTGTGTGTGTGTGTGTGTGTGTGTGTACTTACAGCACCACAGGGTTCCATTGTAGTTGCTGACAGACAGCAAACGGCCACAAGACAGACGGAACTGCTTCTTTACCTTAGTGGGAGAAAATGGTTTGACATAAATTCAAAAAAATCCACCAAAAATGTCCTTGTAGTACGACAAACTGACTATCGAATATATATACACACACACACACACATAGATATATATATAGATAGATAGATAGATAGATAGATAGACATATATACATACATACATATATAGATAGATAGACAGATATATTATATAGATAGGTAGGTAGGTAGGTAGATAGATAGATAGATAGATAGATAGATAGATAGATAGATAGATAGATAGATAGATAGATAGATAGATAGATAGATAGATAGATAGATAGATAGATAGATAGATAGATAGATAAATAGATAGCTATAGATAGATATATAGATATAGATATATAGATGCGGACAAAAGCTCAAAAGTGAAACAGGGATATTCAAACACCCTGAATCCAAGCTCTAAAACGAGACAGGGGCTAAAAATAAACAAATACATTTTCTTTCAATCAATTTTTTATCAATGACATTGAAACATGACTTACAAAATCCATTTTAGCATGTAAAAGCTAGCCAGCTCTGCAGAAAGCGGTACATTGTCATTTCAAAGAAATCTTAAGGCATTTCAGCATAACTGAAGAGAGAGAAGAGAAAAAGGAAGGACTGCAGGAGATTTGTTGTTTTCACAGACTAAAATCTAAAGAACGTCCTTTCAGAGTGGAAAACCCTCCATTATTTACTTTGTCGTTGAATATTTTTACCCAAGACTGTCCAGTACAGCAGTATTGCCACTGCCCCCCATGTGTTTAAATAATGGAGGTGTGGGTTTTAGACTGACCTGCAACGTGGCTACGTCCCACACCATGACGGTTCCCTCTGCACTACAGGAATACGCCACCTTATGGCTGAAGAAAGCATGTTTTTTGGTTATTTTATCCATGATAATAATAATGAAATATACTTGTTATATTGCACTCAGCAAAAATACTGCTACAAAGTGTTTTACAAAACAAAACAAATACAATGGCGAACAGCTAAAATCGTAAAATGAGGACAAAATGTGGAAGTAGTTAGCACAAGTTCATCAGTCGTAGTCCTCCGATGAGCAGTTTGTAAGACAAGGACACACTAATGGCCGGAGCACTACACTTTTTTTCCCCTCCTTTTTCTTTTTTGAATTTTCCCCTTTTTCTCCCCAATTGTATCCCGCCAATTACCCCACTCTTCCAAGCCTTTCCAGTCGCTGCTCCACCCCCTCTGCCGATCCAGGGTGGGCTGCAGACTACCACATGCCTCCTCCAATACATGTGGAGTCGCCAGCCGCTTCTTATCGCCTGACAGTGAGGAATTTCGCCAGGGGGACGTAGCGCGTGGGAGGATCACCCTATTCCCCCCAGGTGCCCCGACCGACCAGAGGAGACGCTAGTGCAGCAACCAGGATACATACCCACATCCGGCTTCCCACCCGCAAACACAGCCAAATGTGTCTGTAGGGACACCCGACCAAGCCGGAGGTAACAGAGCCTTACATTTTTAATCGCAGCGTTGTTTGTTATACTCCCTGTGTTCTCTGTGGTATGTTTTTTCTCTTTCAGTGTTCTCTGAATCACTGCTAAATAACTGACTGATCGACTGTATGAGCTTTCAGTGACCTCGGACATAATGTGTGTATGTGTTGTGTGTTACCTATATTTATCCTTGCCCAGGGCCAGTCCGGTGACCTCAGCCCTGTGCTCGGTCAGCTGTCTGTTACAGACCATGGACATCATGCAGATGATGTAAATGACTGAATCCTCAGAGCCCATCCACACCTGGTCCTTATCGACCCCCAGCATACAGTTCTGAAGGGGAAGATGGAGAGGAAGGTGAATAGACTCATGGGAGAGACAAGACAGACAAACTGACACAGAGAAAAGCATGTGGAGAGACTGAAGACTTTGAGACACACATAGAAAGATGAGGAAAACTCATCGTCTCTATCTTGTTGCTTGACGAACACCGTCTTCCAGCCTTCATGCCAACTAAGCATGCTGAAAGGAATTTGGCGAATCTAAACAAATAAAAACACTGGGCTCGGAGTTTAGTCAGTCGATATGGTGGGCTTTCAAAACTATTTAACAAGAAATATTCTCCTGCAAGATGACTAAGGATAGTTAATATACTAAATTTCTGATATCAACTAGCAGTTGTATTTAAATGTTCCTACTACTACTACTACTACTTTAGGCTGCTCCCGTTAGGGGTCACCACAGCAGATCATCCGTTTCCATCTCTTCCTGTCCTCTGCATCTTCCTCTGTCACATCAGCCACCCGCATGTCCTCTCTCACCATATCCATAAACCTCCTCTTTCGCCTTCCTCTTCTCCTCTTCCCTGGCAGCTCCATATTCAGCATCCTTCTCCCAATATACCCAGCATCTTTCCTCCACACATGTCCAAACCATCTCAGTCTTGCCTCTCTTGCTTTGTCTCCAAACCGTCCAACCTGAGCTGTCCCTCTAATACACTCGTTCCTAATCCTGTCCTTCACCACTCCCAGTGAAAATCCTAGCATCTTCAACTCTGCCACCTCCAGCTCCACCTCCTGTCTTTTCATCAGTGCCACTGTCTCCAAACCATACAACATAGCTGGTCTCGCTACCATCTTGTAAACCTTCCCTTTAACTCTTGCTGGTACCCTTCTGTTGCAAATCACTCCTGACACTCTTCTCCACCCACTCCACCCTGCCTGCACTCTCTTCTTCACCTCTCCTCTGCACTCCCCGTTACTTTGGACAGCTGACCCCAACTATCTAAACTCATCCACCTTCGTCACCTCTACTCTTTGCATCCCCACCATTCCACTGTCCTCCCTCTCATTCACGCATATGTATTCCGTCTTGCTCCTACTGACTTTCATTCTTCTTCTCTCCGGTGCATACCTCCACCTCTCCAGGCTCTCCTCAACCTGCACCCTACTCTCGCTACAAACACAGTGTCATCTGCAAACATCATAGTCCACGGAGACTCCTGCCTGATCTCGTCCGTCAACCTGTCCATCACCATTGCAAACAAGAAAGGGCTCGGAGCCGATCCTTGATGTAATCCCACCTCCACATTGAACCCATCTGTCATTCCAACCGCACACCTCGCCACTGTCACACTTCCCTCATACATATATATCCTGCACCACTCCTACATACTTCTCTGCAACTCACGACTTCCTCATACAATACCAATGTTCCTACTAACGCAACAGAAAATGAGGTTACTGACCAAGCAGAATGGACTAATGGGCACATGACTGCATGTTTAATAGCCTCTTTTCTATAAAGTCTATGTTTGTAAATGGTAAGGGATATATTTAATAACTTCTAACATATCTCAAATGTCGATGGTGTTCTTAGGTGACGAGGGAAACCATCTGTTACCACAAAAGAACCATTTTCCTTGGACTTCCCGGCTAAAGAATAGAACGGGGCAGCAGAAAGTGTTAATACTGCCATGAAAGCAAATGCTTTTGATAACAATTCCCTCCCAATGACCCAACAAGAAAGCAATGTCAGCTTCTTCTATATTTCCTTTTTGGGGGGGGGGGGGGGGCTATTGTCTGCAATACTTCCTCCTTTCACTAGGTGGTAGCATTGTTTTAAGAACCAACTTCACACACGTGTACGCACACACACGATTACATCAGTCTGTCTGTTTAGCTAACTTTTTTTCCTATTGGAAAATAAAACAAACAGTGATTTTCAAAATTTTCCATTGAAAACAAAATCTCAACAAAAAACAGCGTAACAGCTGTCAAATAAGCCCCGGGGTAAAATAATGCATAGGATATTTCGACTGCAGAATTTCACTATTGCTTTTTTTTTCCTACGTGAAGTCGTTTGGTGTTATGGGCTGAGACCGAAAATGCTCGAACTGTCCGTCCCACATCTCGTCCAGCTACAACTAAATGCATCTTGCGGCGCACCAAATCACTCCCGCACCTCCGAGTCATCACTTTGACCGCTCCATGTGTGACCCAGATGTGGCCACACAGATAAGTTGATTTTATATTTGCTTTTAATGTTATCGTTATTGTGACCAACTTACGGTTTGAGGAGCAAATTTATTTTCCCATGTATGAGACTCCAGTGAAACTGAAAGTAAAAGTGTCAGTAGTGCCAGCAAGCCACATAAATTCAGATGACCGGTTCACGCTCGCATACAAGACCAACTACTAGGAGTCGGCATCTTACAGTTGTAAATACTGCGGCATCCATTCCAAAAGCTTCACGCGTCGACTGGGTTTGGATCCTTACGGACTCTAAATGCTACATTCAAACTCTCCAAAAACTAAATTCAGAGCAAGTCCAACAATGGTCATGATGCTTCACTAAG
Source organism: Lampris incognitus (assembly GCF_029633865.1). Classification (NCBI taxonomy): domain Eukaryota; kingdom Metazoa; phylum Chordata; class Actinopteri; order Lampriformes; family Lampridae; genus Lampris; species Lampris incognitus. The sequence goes on along the minus strand of NC_079228.1, from coordinate 34,418,474 downwards.
AATAAGGTCTTTAATCTAGACCAGAGTCGGCCATCGCCAGTCAGTAGGTTTGTTTGTAAAGAAGAATCAGTCTCGTCTGAAGGCGGGTCCCGGGCTTTTCCTGTCAACTTGCTGTTTTAGCCAACCATCAAACTTAAAACAGGCATAGTCATTTTGGTTTCTGACCCCAAAATTACCATTGTCTCTCTCACACACACACACACACACACACACACACACACACACACACACACACACAAACCTAGTCACTGACACAGACGGAGGTTAAAGTATTTCATGTGACAGTGAATTAGTCCTCAGACACGCCTCACCAACACTTAACCTAATTCACCAACAACTGCCCCTATTTAAGTCGCAGCAAAACACCACGGTCGCAAATCTCTCCCTTCAAATCGGACTTTCGGTCGTCTTGACTTGACCTTTCAACATCTGTAGGCGTCTATTTACGAGCAAAACGTCACGGCCCCCGGGGGCCGCGAAGCCTATTCAAAACACATTGCGCTGTTTCCAAGCGATACAGTCACCGATCTAATAATAATAAGTCTTGTTTTTCTCCATTCCTTACGAGCTGGTGGTGCGCTGGAAGTCTGACGTTCCAACTGACAGCAGCGCGTCGACGCAGGAAAAACCATTAGACCGGTCACTGGAATAGACACTATGCATCTGCATTGGCGTTCTGGGAGCGTGTAGTGAATGATGAGGGATCGTTCGCTGTCACCAAGCTGCTTTGATTATCAAGAAAATATGCATGTTTGTAAGTTTTATTTACTCTCCTTACAATTTTTATTACATTACAGTCATTTAGCCGACGCTTTTATCCAAAGCGACTTACAATAAGTGCATTTAGCGTAGGAAATCAGGAGAACTACTAGTCATCAGAGGTCATAAGTGCATCTAAACAAGCATCTAAGAGCAAGACCCGTGCTAAAGTGAAAGTGCAAGAAAGAGGTTTTTTTTTTTAAATGAGTGAATACAATAAGTGCTAAGAACAAGTAACAGGGTAGTAGTTCTTCTTTTTTTTTCTCCCTAAATTGATTTCTGATTTTCTCCCAATTAAGTGGCCAATTGATCCCTATTTTAATTCAAACACCCACCCTCGTACTGCGTGCGTTCGCCAACTGCATCTCTCCGGCCGGCAGTCTCGAAGGAGACCGCCTCCCCACTTTCGTAACAAGGCGACTCCAGGCCAAACCACTGCTTTTTCCGACACACCCGGAGACGCGTTCATGTGACGAACACAAGCCGACTCCGCCCCCCTCCCGAAGACGGCGTTGCCAATTATCGCTGCTTCATCGAGGACGGCCATAGTCGGGTCTGACGAGACTGGGGCGCGAACCCCGGTCCCCAGTGGGCAACTGCGTCGACACAAAGCCGATGCTTAGACCGCTACACCGCCGCGGACTTTAGGGTAGTAGGTCTTGAAGAGGTGAGTTTTCAACTTGCGCCGAAAGATGGGCAGCGACTCCGCTGTCCTGACATCAGTGGGGAGTTCATTCCACCACTGTGGGGCCAGGACAGAAAAGAGCCGTGGCCGGATCAATCTGCAGCAGGGGCCTCTGAGCGACAGGGCAACCAGGCGTCCCGAGCCAGCAGAGCGAAGTGGTCGGGCGGGGGTGTAGGGCTTGACCGTGGCCGGGAGATAGGAAGGAGCTGTTCCTTTCACTGCCCTGTAGGCTAGCACCAGAGTCTTAAACTGGGTGCGAGCAGTTACTGGGAGCCAGTGTGGGGACATGAGAAGGGGAGTTGTGTGGGAGAACTTAGGGCAGTTGAAAACCAGCCGAGCTGCAGCTTTTTACCCGAAACGTCTGAATTTGCTTTGCTGAAATCGATGTATTAACTGTATATATTCTACCTCCCCCCCCCGTGTGTGTAACCTGTGGTTATACATTATCATTCTGCTGTTCTTCTGTAATCTGTATATTCGACACCTATTGCATGTCCGTCCACCCTGAAAGAGGGATCCCTCCTCTACTACTCTTCCGGAGGTTTCTATCATTTTTTTTCCCCTGATATGGTTTTTCTTGTGGAGATTTTTCCTCATTCAAGTTGACAATAAGGGGTGTCGTCCATCCATCCATTCATTATTTGACCCGCTTATCCTGCTCTCAGGGTTGCAGCGATGCTGGAGCCTATTCCACCAGTCACTGGGCGGCAGGCGGGGAGACACCCTGGGCAGGCTGCCAGGCCATCACAGGGCCCCCACACACACACACACACACACACACACACACACTCATACCTAGGGACAATTTAGTACGGCTGAGTCACCTGACCTACATGTCTTTGGACTGTGGGAGGAAACCGGAGCCCCCGGAGGAAACCCACGCAGACACGGGGAGAACATGCAAATTCCACACAGAGGACGACCCATTAAAGTTGGACTACCCCTGGGCTCGAACCCAGGACCTTCTTGCTGTGAGGCGACCGCGCTAACCACTGCGCCACCATGCCGGGGTGTCGTCTATTGCACTGATTGTAACGCCCTTCGGGACTACCTTGTGATTTTGAGCTACACAAGTAAACTTGACTATTTTATGTGCAAGTGTATGTGTGTATGTACAGAATGTATGCTTGCAGTGTGGGGCACGTTTTTGTTCCTTTTAAGCCAATCTTAGTGTTCCAACTTGTGATCAGCTACATCTATACGTCTGTATGAGTGTGTGTATACATCTGTCCCACTTCATATAAAATGTGCATTTGTGAGTTTAGTATGCATTTGTTTGCATGCGCACACACATTTGTGTGTATGTGTGTGTTTGAGTCTGTTCTTACCAGTCTTGCATTCCCTACTTGAAGACAGGTGTGTGTCAGGGACCAGCTTGACGCATCAAACACCATGACTTTCCCCCCACTCAGCGACACCCACAGCTGACCTGAAACAGACACACACACACACACACACACACAGACACACACAGTGGGGTTGATGTGAATCAAAAATGTACCACAGCATTGGTCAGCCGTCCCTACAGACACAACTGGCCGTGTCTGCAGGTGGGAAGCCAGATGTGGGTATGTGTCCTGGTCGCTGCACTAACGCCTCCTCTGGTCAGTCGGGGCGCCTGTTTGGGAGGGAGGGGGAGCCGGGGGGAATAGTGTGATCCTCCCATGCGCTACAACCCCCTGGCGAAACTCCTCACTGTAAGGTGAAAAGAAGCGGCTGGTGACTCCACATGTATCGGAGGAGGCATGTGGTAGTCTGCAGCCCTCCCCGGATCAGCAACCGGGATGGCTTGGAAGAGTGGGGCAATTGGCCAGGTACAATTGGGGAGAAAAAGGGGAAAAAAAACACAAAAAAGTAAAATAAAATTATCACAGCATATATGCAGTAAATTTACTCAATCACACATCACGCATTGTAAAGTGGTTTCTGAGTTGTAACCAGTATCTGAGTTGTAAAGTGGTATCTGAGCCGCTTGTGCTCATTGAGACAAAAGAGGGCATTGGGGTCCTGGTAGGTAGAGGAGCAATTCTGTCACCAGTTTCTCTGAAATATTCAAAGCAAATGATGAACTCGGGTTTTTTTTTCCCCGCCCAAGTGAATAAATACAGCATGTTGAAGGGAAAGCGAAATCCATCATATGGACATCTGTTGTGGCTCCACCCTCCCGGACCTAACGGTCCTATTTCCACTAACGTGTCCGTCACCATTTAAAAACACCACCGGAGACAAAAAAATGAAAGTAACATCCTGTATTTCAAAGACAAAGACCGTGTGTGTGTGTGTGTGTCTGTGTGAGTGAGAGAGAGAGAGAGAGAGAGAGCGAGGGGGGGGGGGGAGTGAGCGCTGCAGCCAAGGGGGACAAGAGGGGAGGGGGCAGTTGAAGGTAGGACAGAGGAAAGGAAAAGCCAGAGGAGAGGGAAGGAGGGGGAGAGGAAGAAGGAAAGAGTGAGTAAGAGGGAGGAGGATGGGACATAGGTATGAGGGAGCAGGAAGAGAGGGACTGGACAGAAAGAGGAGATTCAGAAGGACGAGGAGCAGAGGGGGGGAGCTGGCTTTGTGCCAAGGACAATTCTGTGACCTACATTGAGATGAGACGAGAGAGAGAGAGAGAGAGAGAGAGAGAGAGAGAGAGAGAGAGAGAGAGAAAGAGAGAGAGAGAGATGAATAGGAATACTTGTTCTTTGGACTAACTCAAGAGCTGATTCTCACACAAGAACTGGCCAGTATTACGTGTGTGTGTGTGTGTGTGTGTGTGTGTGTGTGTGTGTGTGTGTGTGTGTGTGTGTGTGTGTGTGTGTGTGTGTATGTGTGTGTGTGTGTGTGTGTGTGCGTCCACTCTGACTGTCATGAGTCAGCCTGCCACCAACCAGACTTCTAACTGGTCGCAGATGGTCTCTCCAAGAACATTGTGGCTGCGCACCATTTCAAAATGTTGCTCCCTCTCATCATTTCCTGTGACATGCCATCCATCTTTCTCTAAATGGTACTTGCTCTCTCAGTGCCATGTCCTTTTCTATGTGCTTTCAAATGATGTTATATATATATATATATATATATATATATATATATATATACACACACACACACACACACACACACACACGCGCCTTCACCCGAAACGAGTAAAACACAAGTTAAAACAAAGACAGTGATTCACTATCTCCATATTCAAATGTGAGGCTGCACCCTAGATGGCGACACTATTTGGTGCTCTATAGCGCCCCTTGGCCAGATTTTCTGTTGTTCGGTGGCACAGCGTAGCTGAGACGGCCGCAGAAGAATCCTGTGGCTTTTTGCCAGAACTGCTGCCGAGTTGACAAACAGTGCTGCCGGTTGCCGGAACCGCTGCCAAGTTGACTGAGCATAGCCGCCATGGTTTACCCTTTCCGGGTACTGACAGCTGGGTAGACCGTGCCCGGGGATTTGAATTCAGAGTTACCTTCCCCTAGCCTTTGCCTAGAGAGGCATCAACCCACAAGGCAGCAGGTGGATTTGAAATCAGAGTTCCCTTCTCCTATCCCAGTGTGCTGGCTGGACTGGGCACCATGGTAAGTACCCTACAGGCATGCAGGAGGACCAGCTCTATCAGTAGGGACATCGTCCTTAGCCAAAGGGCCCTTGCTGAGGTAAGGTGCAACCCCTCTACAGCCTGCGGTTGCAGTTTAGCATCTTACCCAGGACAACCGAAATAATGCCACAGTGCCCGCAAATCCGGACACAGAGACGGTGCAGTCAACTAAATCCAGACATGTCTCTCATACCTTCAGTTTCACCGTTTCATTGTCAACAGATCAAAAACGGATCCAGACCGATTGTGGGAATTCATGTCAAACTGTTAAGTGGGTCCCCCCCTCCCCTTTTCTCCCCGATTGTACCTGGCCAATCAGCTGTCCCGGTTGCTGCTCCACCCCTCTGCCGATCCAGGGAGGGCTGCAGACTACCACGTCTCCTCCGATACATGTGGGGTCGCCAGCCACTTCTTTTCACCGGACAGTGAGGAGTTTCACCAGGGGGACGTAGCACGTGGGAGGATCATGCTATTCCCCCTCCCCCCGAACAGGCGCCCCGACCAACCAGAGGAGGCGCTCGTGCAGCGACCAGGACACATACCCACATCCACCATCCCACACGCAGACACGGCCAATTGTGTCTATAGGGACGCCCGACCAAGCCGCAGGCAACACGGGGATTCAAACCGAAGATCCCTGTGTTGGTAGGCAATGGAATAGACCGCTACGCTACCCGGACGCCTTTAAGTGGGTTTTCTGACTGCTCGATGGAGAGACTTAACCTCAGCATGTCATGCTAAAAAATCTGCATCTTTTCCTCGATAGGAGGATTCTGAATACCATCTTCCCCTCGCTCCGAATTGGAGGCAGGGTTAAGTGCGGCAAGAGGGGCAAAAGCCTGATATTTCTGGAAAGGAAGAAAAATCTGGAACGATGATTAACACTGAGCTCTTTAATCGACAGCTACCACTCAGCTGTCTATGAGGAAACCACTCAACCAACACACCCACACCCACATTACTCAGTCACCAGCAACTCTCCAGTTGCGTGACCCTGCAACTGTGATGCGAGACTGAGCTTAAAAGAATAGCATGCACTGTGCAAACACATTGTGCAAAAAAGTCGTCCCAGAGTGAAGAGGTTTATTTTTTTCTAAAAGGAATTCAGCTTGTTTTACTCATGTGTGGTTTTTATTTGTTTTTTACTAGTCACAGTGATTCTGTCAGTGCACTCCGGCTTTGTCTACCAACAAAGGAAGGCATGAGACAAAGCAGGAAATGGCGTGGCGTTAATGTCTTTTACACCAGTTTAAAAACATGCGTGTGTGTGTGTGTGTGTGTTCAGTGAGCGAAATAGCAACGAGTGAGAAGTGACGATATGAGACAAAGGTCAACGGAGCGAGTGTGTCTCGCCGTGTGAGCGTGTTGGCGTTTGTCCATCTGCCCTCCGTGTCGGTGTGCATGGGTGTTGTGATGTGTCAGTTTAGACCCTGTGCAGTGAAACTGCCCTGCGTCTCCCAACAGCCAGTTAGATCATAGACTCTCGGGCCAACCAATCAGAGAGCGCAACCCGACACCTGTGTCGCCACAGTGACAATAGAACACCGAGGAGGTTACTGGGTAACAGGACACACACACACACAGGAGGGACATGGGCGTTAGTTTGTTTCTGTATGAATGCGCCTGCCTGCAGATGTGCGCTGCATTTGTGTGTTCGTCTGACCGTCGAACTGTCTTTCGTTTCATGAGTATGTGTGTGCGTCTGTGTGAGGGTTACCTGGTGTGTACAGTAGCACGTCCACAGCTTGTGGAGCTGCGAGTTCAAGAGAAGGGTTGATTTTGTGTTTCAGCGTCTCCGCCGTTGTCTTGGGGACCATCATTGGCACTACAAACACACACACACACAGCATTTTAAAGTGTTGTTGAGAGACACAATTAAACTGAAGGTAATCAAAGCAGAACAACCACGCCAAAACAGCACTAAATATAGTATCTGCACTTCCTGTCTCCAAATCCAGGGTCTGATGATTCATGCTCTCGATAGCTGCGGTTACATGGACAATATTTCAGAGACTCATGCACACCTGCTCTCAGAGCACTTCTCCGAGCGGTGGCATGCATCTACACAGAACTGTTGGCTGAGGAGGCTCATCAGCAGAGGCCGCACACTACAGTTCACCTCTCCTCCTCCGTGGTTCAGCGGGATTCTAGAGACAACCCTGTCATCTCAGGATCATTGCCTTGCTCTCCATTCGGAGCTGCAAGAGCTCCTGATGAAACACGCCATTTCCAGGGTTCCCCAGGGCGAGGAAACCAAGGTATTTACTCTAGCTATTTCCTGGTCCTGAAAAAAACGGGGGGGGGGGGTGAGGCCCGTTCTTGATCCATCTCTGTTCCAACAGATTGATAATGGACAGACCGTTTCGCATGCTGACGATCAAACAGGTGCTGGAAGATGTTCACCAGGGGCAACTGGTTCACTTCCATAGACCTGAATGACGCGTATGTTCATGTCTCCATTATCCCAAACAGAGGAAATTCCTGTGTTTTTCATTCCAGGGAGTACAGTATCAATACAGCCGTCTGCCATTCAGTTACTTCCTAGCGCCATGCACTTTTTCCAGATGTGTGGAGACGGCTCTGGAGCTGTTACACAGGAAAGGGGTGAGAGTATTATTTTATCAGAGGGACATTTGGCCAACTTGACTACTGGTTTTAACGCTTACTTCCCTGACATGGAGGAGAAATCTTCCCAGCTGAATGGTATGAGAAACCTATTTCTCTTGTCTGGAGCAAACAGAAAAAAATGTCTTGCTCAATAATCCAGGGGAGAAACTCACAAGAAGTCGAATCGGCTCATCTGGTCACAACGTTTATCGAGAGAGAAACGCCGAGTGAAGAAACGTTTCTCTCTCAATAAACGTTGTGTCCAGATGAACCAATTCAAGGTCCAACAAAAGACTTTTTTTCCTGAGGGAAATGCATACATTTAATATCTCCTCCCAGATGACGACTCTCTTTGATAGAAGTTTTATTGACACAGTTTTAATGTATTGTATTGTGGCTTGGTTTGGTAACTTGACTCTGGCCAATAAAAAAACGGCTTGATAGACTCACCAAATGGGCTAGCAAGATTTCAGGGAGAAGCGAAGCCCAGCTTACTGGCCTTTATAATAGGAGGGTGTTCAGAAAGCCTACTTCCCTTCCTGAGTGCCAAGGTCACCCCCTTCAGCCAGAGTTTGAGCTGTTACCTTCAGGTCGTCGGTTGAGGATGCCCTGTATTAGGACTGAGAGATACAGGGCTTCCTTTGTCCCCACTGCCATCCAAATTGTTAAATAGTAGATAGTATGCATCTGTTGTCTGCAGTTTGCTTGTTTTCTTGGTCTGTATATTTTATATTTGAACTACTTTGGTTCTCCTTGCCCACTATGTCTTGTTGTCAATCCCGCCTTGGTGTTTTGTATGTTTTGTCTTTGTGTGAGAGTTTTTATACTGGCTGCAAACTAATTTCCCTGCGAGGGACAATAAAGATACTTGGACTTTGACTACAACTTTCTGTGAAACAGAAAAAAAGCTTCCTGTCAGTCATCAGGAAAAACTCTCATCTGACAGTGGCCATGAAGTTTGACACATCCGCTCTCACACAGTTCTGGGTGTGTGTGAAGAAGGAACACCCTGAGCTGGGAAAGAAAGCTTCGGAGCAGCTATCACCCTTTGGGTTCACATATTTGTGTGAGGCCTCCTTTTCTGCAACGGCTCTAATCAAAACAAAGCAAAGAAACAGACTGTGGCTGGAAAAGAGTTCGATCACTGCAGTTGCCTCCCTGCTGCCGAGAATGACAAGGATGCTCAGTGAGACACAAGCCCGTGTTTTGCACTAAAAGGTCAACGTAACTTAATCAAAAAGATGCAGTTCAATACAAGTATAATGCTGTCGCATGAGCCCTTAGTGTCACTGCATGACACAAAATTGGTTTGCCATGAATTTAGAGATGGAATCTAAACATTTGAAATGTAGCATTTAAGTGTTTTTCAGTTACAAAGTTGTGGTTTATGGTGAATGGACTGCATTTTTTAAAGCACTTTTCTAGTCTACCAACCACTCAAAGCACTTTGCAATCTATGCGCCTCACATTCACCCATTCACACACACATTCATACACTGATGGCGCCAACCCTCGTCCATCAGGAGCAGTTAGGGGGTTCGGTGTCTTGCTCAAGGACGGTGACTGGAGACCAGTGACCTTCCGATTACTAGATGACCCCGTTCTACCACCCTAGCCACGCCACCCCTATTTAAATCAGACTGATGGCGCTGTATTGCATGTCTTTATATAGGCTTGTTTTTTTTTTTCCTACCAAAAATGCTTTGCACTGGTCAGGGGGGTAGGTGGCTGAAGTAATATTTTAAAGGGGGGTACATTATTGAAAATAAGTTTGAGAACCACTGCTGCAGCAGCTGCAGCAGCAACACCAACAACCACCACCAACCTTCCATCTTCATGCGGTCAAAGTGGGCCAGTTTAGAGGCAGCGTAGATGGCCTTACTGCTCTGAAGGCTGCCTACCACTGCATCCATCAACAAGGCATTCGTCAGAGCCTGCTGCATGTACTGAGGGTCCTAGGACAAGGAAGAAAGCAAGATATATGTAAATATGAGAGCGAGAGAGACAGTGACAGAGACAGAGAGAGGATAACAACGACAATAACTGATTAACTCCATTTACAGTATTTATTGTTTTGCCGAGTCTTTTGATACTGTTGTGTAAATGCTTTTCTATTCTCCTATTCTCTTCTTCTCGTCTCCAGTTGTAGCGCTGCCCTAAACCAGTATTAATTTCACTAAATAAAACCAAAAACAATAAAATAAAAATAACGATAATAATAATATCGTGACATATCAGTATTCACCTGTGGTTCTTAATGGATTCAGGAAAAAAAAAAAGCAGTGGTATATTTTCTGAGGAACACACATGGGGATTTCTGAGGAGAAATGCTGGTGGATAGATGGTAACCAGGGTGTACTACATGGCTGCTAGCATGTCGAGTTCTTGACAAAAACCCGAGACAACAACGAGATGATGTCAGAATTCCCGCTCGGTAAACGAACACTGCAATGACATGCAGACACCATGAAATTTCATTGTGGTTTTTGTTTACAAAGGTCTGTTCTGTGTGTGTGACGGCAGGAAAAGTCTGCTCACGAAACTTTTCGTCGACAGCTTTTTAAGACATTTACGCCGCTTTAAAGATGATCACATCCGACTAAATATTCATCGGAGCCTGGCTCAGTGATGAGATTAGCGAAGAGAAGAAAGGGACTAGAAGATAGCCAATCATCAAACAAGTTCTTCTGAGCAGAACAACTTATTCCCTACGTGGTTACTGTCATTGTTGCCAGAAGTGTGTTGTTACATATGCACGGCTATCAAACTGGTTAAACAAGCTAGCTGTCAATGTGCATTCCTATCATACTGCAGCATACTTTCTGTGTGACTGACAACTGATATTCACTTAGGGAGAGACTACAATACTACAATTATGTGTGAGGGTGGGGGGGGGGGAGAGCGAGAGAGAGAGAGAAAGAGAGAGAGATAACCTATGTTTCACAGGATGGCAACCCTACTTACAAGCTGGATCCTGGACAAAGAAATTAGTGGCACAAACAAGGGATATGCTAACTCACATCTAAACTCACTCGCAGGGAGGGTGAAATGTAGAGAGAGAGATATTCTCATACCTCTCCCTCTACATTTCACCCTCCCTCTCTCTGTATCGCTCTCTCACAAACAAACACACACACTCCCTTTATCCAAACATCACCTTTTCCTCCTCCATGTGTTCCTTCCTCCTACACACTTACAGAGGCACACGGACGAGGCCCTACCTTGTGCTGGTCGGCCATAATGCGTCCGGCCCACATCTCTTTGGCCATCAAGTTCCAGAGTTCGGTCTCCGTCTTCAGGTTGGCCTCGAACGCCTCTTTCCTGCCGCGGACACGAAGCTTCAGACTTGGGATCCGCAGGAGCAAGAAAGGAGCAGAGGACACCTTCACCTCCTGCAGGGATGTGGTGGGAAGAGAGAGCGAGAGTGTGTGTTATAATTGGTTTCATATCCGCGTTTGTTTTGTAAGACGAAAACTGAGTAGGACCCCTGTGCACAAATACACACACACACACATACAAAGTCAGTAACATTACATTACAAACACAATTAAGAGAACCGACTTGGATGAGTGTCAAGTGTTTCAGTAGGAGATCTCACTCTGATGGAAAGGGGAGAAGCGAGGAGTCGGAGGGAGCGTGGGAGATAGGAGAGAAAATGAGAGGGATGTTAAGAAGCAAAATGCTTTTCACACTATGTCCTTAAATTTGGATTATCTTCAAGAGCCAACAAGGGCCGAATGCGAATCCCTTAGTACTCAGTGTACACAAGTGTGTATGAAACCATGCACATAACGTACAGTCTTATGTTTCTGTACTGTGCCATCCCTATCTATCCACTCTCCTCATTTCTTTTCTCCTCTAGGTCACTGCGACCTCTGTGGAACCCCTCCTCCAAACATACACACACACACACACTTGACTGATCTATAACGGTGAGACTGCAGCAGGAAGTGGCTCACCTCTCCTCATCTCCTGGTGTGAACAGACCCTACTTTATGTCCCTCACCTCAATATCGCGGTACTGGGCTACTTCCACGTATCCCGGCCGCCCATCGGTCAGCAGGAACAGCCGCCGCTGAGTCATGGCGATTTTTCCGACGCCGCGGCTTGTCTTGACAGACGATGACAGCTTGAAGACGCACTCGCTGGGCTCGATGTGCTCCAGCACAGAAGTGGGCAGGCACACCTTGAAAACAAATAGATTCAACACGTCGATAAAAGGCAGTTATCTGAGGCCGTTTAATTAATATTTTAGCAACCGTGTGAGTTGTTTGAACACCAAAAGAGGAGCACTGGACAAAAGCACCAGTTTCATTGCCCCCCATGTTAAATACTGTCTCGATAATTTTTGGCTTTACTAATGCCAACCTTTTCTTGTTGTGTTAATACTACTGACTACATGTCTGAATATAATTTCTATTCAATGAATAATTTTGGTGTTTTGTTTATCTTAGCTGGTAATTAGACAAACCTTAAGTACATTAATGGCAATAAGCTTTTATAATCCTTTAAGGAAAAGCTTAACATCGCCCTTCACGAAAGCCAGCCAGTATAAGAGAACATATTACCTTAATTTATTTATGCTGATAGCTGAGACAAATAAGGAGAAGATTTAGATAGACCTGGGGACAGAATACAGCATTTTACGGCGGTTGAAAAAAGCTCCTTTTCACCTGACAGTGAGGAGTTTCGCCAGGGAGATGTAGCACGTGGGAGGATCACGCTATTCCCCCCAGTTCGCCCCCCGAACAGGCGCCCCGACTGACCAGAGGAGGCACTAGTGCAGTGATCAGGACACATACCCACGTCTGGCTTCCCACCCGCAGACACGGCCACTTGTGTCTGTAGGGACGCCCGACCAAGCCGGAGGTAACACGGGGATTCGAACCGGCGATCCCCGTGTTTGTTTGCAACGGAATAGACCGCCAAGCTACCCGGACGCCCCTGAGTACCATTTTGACATGACAGCAGCACCACTTTGTCAGTGAACTTCATATAAGAAAACAGACCTCCTGTGCCTCCGTCTCAGTGTCCTTCCAGATGGTGTAGAAAACTCTGAACAGGTCAGGAGCAACCTGCCTCTGGTGGCCTGGGACACAGAGAGACAGATGAATCAGTCAAGAGATGAACACACACACACACACACACACGCACACACACACACACACACACGGCTGAACGAAAGCTTTCTAGATCAAACTTTTTTTCTTTCTTTTTTTTTTTTTTTACCTTTATTTACCAGGGGAAAGTTGACTGACAAGAATTATTTCCTGCTTTCAGGGTCCTTACTCATTTTAAGAAATCACTTTCCAGGATTTTTCCAAGGACATTTTCCATGGCTTTTGCTTGGATATACAACCAAACATGACAGGGCAGCCATTTCTCACACAAGACTATATCATTTGGTATCAACTACCAATGGAAGCCTCAACAGTGTCTGTATGAGCTGGTGACTGAAAATACCCCTCGAACTTCAAGAACTGATGTGCAATCTCAGCGGCTCAAAATGTGCAACCCCACCTAAAATTTACATTAAAATTATGCAATCTCAATTTTACAGCATAACTTTACAAATTCCCTCTATAATATTTCCTGGACATTTGATCAATTTCATCATTTTCCAGATGCCACCATGACTGGAAAACTAGTCTATACATTTCCAGGTTTTCCAGGACCTACACATTAATTCATATTCACACCTGGAGGCAGCGCTGGACAACCACACTGCTTTCTTTCATTGGAAAATACTCAAATCTCCCAGCATGCCATCGGGCTCTTACTGTGCAACAACCATGAAATCACACAGAGGGTCTGTGTACCACCACCTCTGCTTCAAATCCCCTCCACCCAGTACAGACATAGTTTTCTATTGCTGACCAATCCCCATTCGGGGGTGTGAAGTGGCCAACGGTGCAACAACAATGACTTCATACAGAATCTCTGCTCAACTCCCATCACCCCAGCTTCCTACACACACACACACACACACACACACACACACACACACACACAGAGTACTAACACTGCTCTGTGTCCCTCAGCATACTGTATGTCTGTCTGTTTTCCTGTCTTTCTGCATGGCTGCCCGTCTGTTTCACACTCAAAACAAGCTCATCTGCCAGCAGTGTGAATTGTAGACCGACTGTCCCCCTTTCTGGTCTTATCAGCCACCTCTTTCCATGATGTGCATACTGTTTGAGATGCAGTGACATGTGGGAATGGAGGAGAAGACAGGAGAGTGGATTGTAGGTGAACTGAGAAAATATCGTAACAAGATAAGGGAGTGAGTCTTCGGCCAAGCTTTGTTTTGATTCTCTGTGAGGAGCCGCACTGCTGAATTCTATCTGGGAACACTTGACGGCAAATTCTCCTTCATTAGACAGTTTACTATGGCGAGGGATGAGGAGGATATGACAAGGCTGCAATCTGGATTTAAACCCACAATGACAGCTTTACATGAGGTGTGCCTTAAAACACTGAGCTATCCGGGCATCCTCTGTTGTGTTCGTTCTGAGAAGAGACCCACTGTGCTCAAGTATTCTGGGTTGGGATTTCAGGCGTTTGACACCGATCCTCCAATACTCTGAAGTATCACTCCTGGTGGATATCTAATGCCTTGTCAACAACTACACATATAAACCTACACAAAGAGTATTTATCACTGCTTTCACCACGCAAAGTACAAGCCAGAGGAATAGCTCTCTCTCTCTCTCGCTCTCTCATACAGGCGAGAAGAACGGCTGAATGCTTTTTTCACTTCATCCAAGTAGGCCATACGAGTTTCTTTATGAAAACAGGAAAAAAAATGGAAGTCAAGATAAGCTAATGGCCAGCAGCCATGCCAACATGTACCCTGGCTCTGCTGCATGACAAAAGCTAAGCAGGTGTGGGCTTGGCTAGTGCTTGGATGGAAGACCTCCCGGGAAAACGGCGTTGCTGCTGGAAGTAGTGTTGGGGGCCAGTAGGGGACAGTTTTCCCTCTGGTCCTAATAACAAAAATCTCAATGCCCCCAGTGCAGTGACGGGGACACTGTGCTGTAGGAGATGCCGTCCTTCGGATGAGACGTTAAACCGAGGTCCTGACTCACTGTGGTCATTAAAGATCCCATGGCACTTATCGCAAAGAGTAGGGGGTTCCCCGGTGTCCTGGCAAAATTCCCAACCTGGGTGTCTCCATCTGGCCACCTCATCGTCCCACTGTGTAATTGGCTCAATGATTCCTCCCTCCCCACCTCAAGCTGATGTGTGGTGAGTGTTCTGGCGCAAATGGCTGCCGTGCCTCACCCAGGTAGGTGCTACACATTTGTGGTGGTTGAGGTGATCCCTCCCCCTCCCCCCCCCCCCGCCACTGTAAAGCTATATAAAAGTAATCCGCTATTAATAATAAACTCTCTTCCTCTTGATTTTTTTTTTATTGGCAACGATGGGAGGAAGGAGTGGTGAAGTGATGAGTTTGATGCTCATAACCAGTGTGTGTTTTGGTGCAGTGAGTGGAAGAAGAGCTGGTGGTGATCCCAGGGGGACCAAACACAATTTTAGTCCATCTATAAAAACAGTGTGGCAGCTATTATAATCATAAGGGAAAATTACTGTCAGCCGCCAGCCGAACACTGCAAAGTTACCACCCGATAGCCACCAAACACCAATTAATTACCACCCCATACAAGCCCAATTCTGTCTACTTGGCGGCTGTTAGTCGTGGCTATGTCCGGTTAATCCATCACTTCCTATTGTTAACTTTGATGCAATATCTTTTCAGAATAGAAAAGGCTGGTTGAAGCAGCAAAGAAACTAAACTAGCTGGAAAAATTCTGAACCCAAATTCCAGTGTGCCTCTCTTTTGAAGGAAAACCAACTGCCCTGCCCTGGTCATTAGCAAAGCTGTAGCCGGGCAGTGGGAACAACACCAACTACTACCCCGCGAGAGACTCTCCTTCAAGAAGTAAGTTAATGATTAACCTGAGTAATGAATGTCAGAATGGAAAACTAGAAGAGGATAACTATGTGTGTGTGTGTGTGTGTGTGTGTGTGTGTGTGTGTGTGTGTGTGTGTCTTGAGACGTTGGAGGCAGTGAAAAACAAACGCCGTAGAGTGGCTCTCAAAGCTCTATGCAACCACGTATTACAGTCATGGTAAAGGCCTGAGTGCTGTTCTCTCTATCTCGCTCACACACACACACACACACACACAACCAGTTCCTACCTACCTACGGTCAGGGCATCAAAGAGTCTATTAATGGTTCCTTGGTCTTTTACGATGCCAGACTCCTGGACACATTTAACGAACTCCTCCAGCTGCATGTGTTTTTTCGGCAGCTGGAAACGCTTAACAGCGTCCTCCTCCTGCTCTCTGCCGTTACGGGAGCGCTCCCGCTCTTGGTCCCTCTTGACGCGACTGATGAGGTGTTTCAATTCTGGGCGCCTGTCAGCCTGTGAGGAAGTTGTTACAATCTTTATAAATCACCTTGGAAATTATTATTACTATCATTATTAACAATGTTATTACTATCAGTATTAACAATATTATTACTATTATTAGGAACTTTCCATTGATACGAGTATACATGTCTCGCAAGACAACACACTGGTGGAGTTGAGAAAGGTGTTGTCAGTTCAGTTACCCAGATATGAGTGGAGTCACCCATAAGAATGAGAACCTGCTGTTACGCTGAGTATTTGGACCCAATTGCAGAGAAGAGGCAGAGGCAGTTCATAAAGTAACAAGTCTTTTACTGGACTTCAGAACAACACAAAATAACAAAAGACCACTGCCCAACAGAGCAGGCAATAACGCAAACTAGAATAAGCATACAAAATTAAACTACGCAAAAACACCCTCTCACACAGAGGAGGAAGACGAAACACTCTCTCACACAGCGGAAGCAGATGAGGGTTCGAGGGCGAAGTGCTTCCGCAGACTAATGTGAAGCCTTCCCAAGACTCGACCGGGAATGTCTGCAAAACACCCAGTCAAATAGTCTCCAGCACAGGTGCACCCCATCACCGGCCCATCAAGGAGACTGGGCGCAGGTGAACCAAAGCACCAATCACGAGATAGCGAGCCCAGAGCACAGACCATGACAGGTGCCCCCAATCACAGGCCAACCAGTACGCAGGTGCCACTCATACTGGCTGATTGCAGGCCGATAGGGAAATGTCACTTGTTGGCTGCTGATCCTCTGGCCAGTGACCGTGTCACCTGCAGAGTGGCTGCAGCCATGTTAGCCCCACAGCCCTGCTCAGTGAAAACTGCAGAGAGCTGTGCATCTCACCGCAGTGACTCACTGAGGATGCTATTACACATTCACAGCCAGAACTTAATTTTACAGAAAGAGCAGTGACGCAGTTCCCCCGAGTACGAATTTTGCCAAACCTTCCATACTTATGGGTCTGATCAACAGTTGGCAAAAGGGTTCTGACTGTACAACCGGACTGAACAAGGTCTCCAACTCTGGACACAATGTTCCCAGACGAAAAGCACAATCTCACACCAAAGAAGATGTCGTCATTTTCATTCTGACCTTATAAAATCCCTCACTGAAAACCGCAACAGAGTTTAGAGAACACATGTCCGGCAGTAGCTGACTGCTCTCCCATATCTGAACACAACAGCCTGGCTATTTACTGATCCTGGCCGTACCTGTATGCGCTCAGATTCAAGCAGAGAGTCGACCAGGGACTTGACCATCTGGGAGGGGAAGATGTCTGAGTCGGTCTTATAAAGACTTTGGAAGTCCTCCAGGGCATCAAGACGCCTGTTGGACACTGTGTTTACCAAGCCACGCAGGTAGTGGTACCTAGAGACAGAGAGAGATGGAGAGACTATGGGACTGGTTTCAGGATGGGGGGGGGGGGTTTGCATGAGATACAAGGGTAATTAAATGTCTACAGCCGTGATTCAGTCTGCTGACTGAAGTCACATGCTGCTCCTTGGACAAGACAAGACAAGACAAAATGTAAAGGGCACTGAATTGCACCGTGATGCGACAAATGACTGATTAAGATTAAATAAAGCGCTGGTTGACTGACTGAAGAGGAATGCGGTGAGTTTTGTCTCTTCATTTTATCTGGTCTTATTAATCTTGTCTGTCTATACCAGAAATCTGGTTATGTTCAGTTGTTTAGCTCAGCCTCACTGTGTATTTTTAAAATGGGCACATCACACTGTTTTAAACAGACAGCATCTCCTTATCTCAAGCTACCAAGTGGCCATAGTTATGAGAGAATCTTTATTGTAGACAAGCACCGAACTCGCATTCCCGTTCATCCTTTAAAAGTTGCAGTGCTGGAGGAAGAAAGAATTTTTCTCCCTTTTTCTCCCCAATTGTATTTAGCCAATCACTCCACTCTTCTGAGCCATCCCGATCGCTGCTCCACCCCCTCTGCCTATCCGGGGAGGGCTGCAGACAACCACATGCGTCCTACGATACATGTGGAGTTGCCAGCCACTTCTCTTCCCCTGACAGTGAGGACTTTCGCCAGGGGGATGTAGCACGTGGGAGGATCACCCCCCTCCCCCCTTGAACAGGCACCCCGGCCGACCAGAGGAGACACTAGTGCAGCAACCAGGACACATACCCACAACCGGCTTCCCACCCACAGACACGCCCAATTGCGTCTGTAGGGACGCCCAACCAAGCCGGAGGTAACACGGGGATTCGAACCGATGATACCCGTGTCGGTAGGCAACGGAACAGACCGCTACGCTACCCAGGCGCCGCAGGAAGATGTTTTTAAAGGTGGATTTTAGACAAGCCACACACAATCAGACCAACCATTACAACGGGCTGTTAAGGTTGATGGTTGCACTTACATTCAGATTTTAAACATGATGGGACATTTTTTGTTTATTTGTTTACCAAACACTCAATTGACACCCTCCCTCACATCTCTCCTCTCCTTCCTCACCTGGCCAGTAGTGCAGAGTCATCTGATGGTGAGGCACTGATAGCCTTCCCCAAGGAAATAACCATGTCAGAGTAGTAGTTCTGGACGTACTGGTAGGCTAGCGGTGGGGGGAACTCTGGGAGACGGAAAACCTTCACCACTTTCTGGGGGAACTTCAAACCTGGGCAAGAGCAAAGATAATGGCAACCATGTTGGCTAATTTACTCAATTTTGTTTGAAGCAAGCCCTACATCAGTGTTCTTTTATTTATTTATTCATTTATCCATCTGTAAATCCATCTTTTTTGCGTTTGCAGACAGCCTAGTGTCAAAAGAAACCAGCTTTCCAGTAATGTTAATGGAATGTCATTGAGTCGACTGTGGATCAATCTGGCAGTGTGCTATTTTCTATTGGCCTGCAGATAACCCCAGGTTAAGGCTGTGTCTTTGACTTTCCATCTGTCCATCCATCAAGACACTCATCAATTTATGCATCCTTCAAGATATCCACCCAATTATCCATCCATCCATGAATGTATTCCTCCCTCCGTCAGTGCTAACCAGCATCTGGAGTGATCTTCCTGAGTGAGGCTGGTCTGTTGGAGATTTTGGGCAGGCTGTCTGAGGCAGGTTGATCCAGATTGGGCAGGCTGGCTCCCAGTCTCCTGCTAAGCCTATCCTCAGGGCTGGTGTAGCTGGTGTAGCCACTCCTAGACAGTTCAGACATGGGGGGACGCCGGGGAGACTCAGTCATGCCGCGCATCCTGGGGCAGAAAAATTCATTTATTGTTTATCAGCAGAATTTATACACCACAGCTACTACTTTATTTGGTAAGTTGGCTTTTTTTTCCTTCTGGTTTCTCATTTTAAGAGTGAGATGCTGTTATCAGTCCCTTTATGTGATGACATCATACCTCTGTGCATTATTGCGAGTGTTGAGCTCCATGCGGCTGAAGGCATCCGGTTTCCTGTTCAGCCTCTCTCTCAGGAAGGAGTGGAAGATATGGGTGTCTAACACCTTTGAGACACACACACATGAGCACATGTGTAATGTATGCACACATTGGAGGGTAATTCATTGAACGTAAACCATACCGATGGAATAGGGCAGACAGCGTGTTAGTGTCAGTATACCTTCTTGTAAAAGGGCTGGTCTGCTGGTTCCCTGGTCCTCAAAAACTCCTCGCTATTAAAAACTCTGTGTTCATAGTTCAAAAAGTCCTGGACCTCTCTGATGGGGATTGTGGCAGAGAGGGAGAGGGAGAGAGAGAGGGAGACACACACAGAGAGAGAGAGAGAGAGAGAGAGAGAGAGAGAGAGAGAGAGAAAGAGAGAGCTATCATCAATCCCTTTATGTGATGGGATAGAAGATTCTCTCTTTATTGTTATGGCTGTTCTATTGTTTCTTTATTGATCATTACAATGTTGTGTTGGTGTTCATTATTAGTGTTATTGTGTACCGTTCAAGCTGTATTTTTGATGCTTTGGCAACATTGTTGTAAAACTTTCATGCCAATATAAAGCCCTTTGAATTGAACTGAAAATTGGGAGAGGGTGACTGATATTTAAAAATAAAAGATTCTTAAAAAAAAGGAAACTAGTCTAATATGTCAACAGGTCTTCCTCTTGCTAGGGTTGGGCGATATGTAGAAATTTTCCTACCGGCCACCGTCAGCCTAACAACTGGCGATTGCAGACCCCCCCCCCCCCCACACACACACACACACACACACACCGAGCCCTACCTGAATATGTTTACCACTAGTTCCAGGGTGATGTTTTGAATCTCTGTGTTAAGGCGTCTCTGCCAGTCTCTGCGTTGGCACCTTAGCTCATTGGCATCGGTGCCCACTCCAAGATGACACAGCTCCAGGTCATAATGAAGCTGGAGGCATTCAGCCCTGGACAAACAAAAACACAGAGGGACACACATACAGATAACCCAAAAAACACACTTTCGGTGAGGGTTATATAGTAACTCTTGTGGGTGCTTTTAACTCCAGAGAATCATTACCGACTTGGAGGGAAACCACCATTAGCTCACTCGAAGGTAGGTTTGCATTTAAGTCAACTAAGAGTTCGTTCAACCTTTTGATTTACGTTCAGTGTAGGAAAGCTTGGCCATGTTTTACCACAGAAACATGAGCAAAGATGGTCGTCGAGGGATCAAATAACCTGTACATTGAAAAGACAATAGAAGATTAAAGGCAGCACGGTGGCGCAGTGGTTAGCACCGTCGCTGGCGGCCTGTCCAGGGTGTCTCCCCGCCTGCCGCCCAGTGACTGATGGGATAGGCTGCAGCATCCCCGCGACCCTGAGAGCAGGATAAGCGGTTTGGATAATGGGTGGATGGACGGATGGATGGATGGATCAATGGAAGAGTAAAAACACTAAGGATAAAATGGCTGAAAGACACAGATGTTTGTAGTTGGGGAGACAGCTGGTGCAGTTACGCGTCTCTGCGGTTCTGGTTTTTCCCTGTCCCTGGTGCATCTTTGTTGGGGTGTGGAAGTCATTTAATCTGCTCCAAGTTAATAAGGCTAAATCAAGGCAGCTGGTCCACATCCTGGTCTGCCCAGCTCAAGTTCTAGTTCACGCTATGGGGCGAAAAACATGAATATTTAATATTAATTATGGGCGGCAGAGTGGCATAGTAGGTAGCGAGACAGTCCCTTAACCACACCCAGACTTGGGCCCTGCGTAAGCAAACATCTGCTCCGCTCAAGTGTCCTTGAGCAAGTCGACCAGTCCCCACCAGCTCCAGAGGGCACTATTTTGTAGCAAACGCTGTACTGTGATCTCCCCGTGGAGAGAGAAAACAAGTATTGTCCTGGACATCTGTTGTTTTTATTTCTTGTTAACAGCAACGAACAAAAGTTTTTTTTCCCTTTCTGAGAGTGAAATTGATGAAGTTTACATCTGTTTAAAGTAACTCACAAGCTCATATCTGAAATCATTCTGACCTGAAAATTGTGATACTTGCTGCTAAAATCCATTCATCCACCCATTATCCAAACCGCTTATCCTGCTCTCAGGGTCGCGGCGATGCTGGAGCCTATCCCAGCAGTCATTGGGCAGCAGGCAGGGACAGGCCGCCAGGCCATCTCACACACACACACACCTACGGGCAATTTAGTACAGCCAATTCACCTGACCTACATGTCTTTGGACTGTGGGAGGAAACCGGACCACCTGGAGGAAACCCACACAGACACGGGGAGAACACACAAACTCCTCACAGAGGACGACCCGGGACGACCCCCAAGGTTGGACTTCCCCGGGGCTCGAACCCAGGACCTTCTTGCTGTGAGGCGACCGCGCTAACCACTGCGCCACCGTGCCACCGGCGCTAGTCTTTTTTTTACATAATACTTAATTGCAGAAGCAAAACAAAAAACTACTAAAAACAGCCAGCAATTACACTTCTGCTGCATGTGATACCTTGATATAAAGCTGTCAGCAGCGTTAAGAGGGATAGTTGGTAGTTCGATGGTTTCAGACCATGAAGACTGAATGTTGCCGTCGTCAATATTCACCAGGATTAAGTCCTCCGTCTCCTACACACACACACAGATTGTTCTCAGTACAGAGTATAGTAAACCATTCCAGCCTAACACAGCAGGTCACAGTAAGATAGAGTTGTGCGATACGACCAAACTCCCACACCCCAACGTAAGTCATTTCATATCCCTATAACAATACATATCACATTATGACACATTTTCTGTAGATTAAATGAATAGATAGTTTCGGGTCAGGGCAGCCCCGCCCTCGCTGAATCACAGAGAGCAGAGGAGAGTAGCACAACTGTAAGTGACGGCAAAACGCAGTAGAAACTCACACTAAGTTGAAACGAAACGACTGCACATAAATTGGGCAAATGACAAATAAACATAGTCCCTACTGCGTTTTGCTGTCATTTGTGGTCACGTTAAGTTTCTTGTCTCCTCTCCTCTGCTCTCTGTTTCGCCGTGGGCGGGCCTCAGCCATCCACACTCAGGAGCTCAGCAGAGTGGAGAAGAGACAGACGGCGGTGGAGAGTTGACGACAACCACACTAGTCATGTTACTGTATTGTAAGTGCAATAAAAGCTTTGAGAGTAAAAAGCCAATAAGAGAAAGTTATTTATGTAATCCATGCAAAAGATTTATTGTCACACGATATTTATTGTCATATTGCACAGCCCTACAGTAAGCCTGTATAAACCATTCTTGTATATTTGAATTAAGCTGCTCTAAGACACTGAACAGATACAGTGAACAATATCAGCCGGTGTTGAATTTAAATTCACCTTATGATGGCAATCGGACATCACTTCTATGACGTGAGACAGTGGCGAGTCAGTCCAGATTTGTCAACAGGAACAACACTATCTCCAATTCTATTATAAATGAAAATTGGCAAAAAAGTACTCACAGCAGCGACCTCTTCAAAATGGCTGATATGACAGCCCATCAGGAAGGCGGTAGGGGCCATAAGGAAGTCCAGCATCCCCCTAGCCAGGACAGGGACATAAGGCTGCTGCCAACTCAGAGGCTAGTGGAGACAGAAAGAAAAGTAAGAGCAGATTAACCAGTGAATGGACTGACAGACGGATGTGTAGATCTATGGATGGATGGATGAAAACAGTAGGGGCCCTCAGAAAATCACAAAATCACTTTGAAATAAATACTTCATCACTGGAGATGTAAAAATTGTATTTCTTTTTAAAATGTGTGGCTTTGCTCCACTGACACAAAGGTGTTTCAGAACACCGCAGCTATGTTAAGGGAGAGACCGTGTGTGGGTGTAACCAAAGATATCCCTACAACAGTGATAGCGAGGTTATTTTGTGTGTGTGTGTGTGTGTGTGTGCACGCACAGACCTGTAGGTAAAGCAGGAGGCTCTCTGCTACCAGGGTGAGTTTGGCCCAGTCGGCTGAGAAGAAGACCAGTCTCTGCTCTTGGAGGACACAAGATAAGACCTAGAGATGGACGAGTGGGGGATGAGACTTCTCAGGAAGTTAACTGTATCTGGCTCTTTTTTTTCCTTACAATTTCATCTTGGACCATATTTGGAACGCTAAAAGGTGGAAAGGTGGTTTCCTGAAGCACAATATGACTAGCAAATATCAGCTGAGGCTGCTGAATGGTACTGATTCAAACAAGGTGAATGATCGATGCCCCTCCAATCCTTGTATTTCTGCACTGGAAACGCACACGGGAGTTGGGCCAACTTGTATTTGTTCTTGTTTGATGCCCCAGAAGACTTGTGGTCCTCAGCAAACTGTGCAGTGACTGCAGCCCAAGTTGTCTACTCAGGACGTTTAAAAAAGACAAATGTGCTGTGCAATTGTAATATGTTGTATAACTTTTATTTTTTATTACTTTCATTAATCCCGTGGGGCAATTCTCCCTCTGCATTTAACCCATCCTAACTGTGGAGCTAAGGAGCAGTGGGCAGCCGCCATGCAGCGCCTGGGGACCAACTCCAGTTCATCTTGCCATGCCTCGGTCGGGGGCACAGACGGTACTAACTCTAACATGCATGTCTTTTTGATGGTGGGGGAAACCGGCGCACCCAGAGAAAACCCACCGCAGACACAAGGAGGACATGCAAACTCTACTCAGAGGATGACCTGGGATGACCCCCAAGGTTGGACAACCCCGAGGTTCGAACCCAGGACTTTTCTTGCTGTGAGGCGACAGAGCTAACTGCTGGGACACTGTGCCGCCCAGTGGTTAGCGGTTAGTTGGTTATTTAACTGCCCAGTAATACAAAAAAAAATGAAAACAAGGTCCCTAATTAGCTTGTTGTTTACAGAACGAGTTGACATAGCATCCAATAAACAGAATTTTCAGAAGAATGAACCATGATGAATTATCATCACTGCTGAATCTCATCTTTAATCAGTCAGACTGCTTGGCTGAAGTCATCAGTTTTATAATAATAATAATAAAAAAATCAATCTTATATAGCGCTTTTCTAAAACTCAAATTATGTACTTTAAATTAAAAAAAAAAATACATAGAAAAGATTGAAAGTGAATTTAAATCACTATTTTTCTTGCTCAAATCCATAAGCACTGACATGCTGCATTATTACCTGTAACAGTGTTGTGCATGTGAAACAGAGAAATGGCAGATGTAGGTCTATGTCAATAACAGGTCTGTCCTGATGCTCTTTGGAGGGGAGAACAACCTGGAGGGGACGGAGACTAAACAACTAACACACAGAGACACACACGCAGAGACACACACGCCCACACACACACACACACACACACACACACACACACACACACACACACACACACACACACACACACACATGGATTCATTTACTGCAAGAATCTGCAGAATAAGCAACTGGGAAAGCTAGATAAATCTGTGACAGACACACAAAGACAGAGACAGGGAGACCTGGCAATGCTGAAGGAGAGTGATATACAGTCACAGACAATGGCCAGAAACAGAGAAGGCGAGAGCGAGCGAGCTAGTCGGGGCACAGAGACAGACAGAGAAATTTAGGGTAGCGACACACAGACAGAAGTGAGAATGGCAGCATCAGACTGACAGGTTAGCGTGGTATGGGAAAGGCAGGCAGATGCAGCAATACAGAGCCAGCTACAGAAATCACGTCTCACCACATGTAGAGGTCCAGGAGGTGGTATGGGGACCAGGGACAACTTGGCTGAGAACTCTTTGACCTTCTCCTCAAACTCAGACTGCCTACCGAGTCGTAAATGGACAAGGAGACTGGAAACAGAGGCAGAGACAAAATTAACAATCAGAGAAAAGGAGATAGAGATCTGCTCTGAATAAATGATAGCTAGCTAGACAGCTAGACAGAGAACTGAAAAGGACTGAACATTATTTTCGTTTTCACTTTCTACACAGACCAGGCTGGCACACACTCTAGATATATATATATTAACCTATACAATAAGGAAAGTCAATAGCCTTCCTTACTGTATGCAGAGGCCTGCCAAATATGGGAATATGGATATGTGAAAGATATTTTCTAGTCTGCTAGTCTGCACGGTTATGCATGTTTCAATATGGGTAAAGCAAGTGGAGTAGTGCATTTGCCATAATTCTTTGATAGTATTGTACACTCCACTATCATGGTGGTGCAGACTGACTTAAAGTTTGAATGCCGGTCTGCTTAAGAATCAAACGCACAGTGTTGGAGCCAAGGCCGGGCGAATTCAATAATACTGTCTTTCAGTGCTATTGTATTGTGATCAAGAAAAGATATTATCGCATATGCCACAGGGGGGGGGGGGGAACTACCAAGGGGAAAACAGGGGGGGACTGTCCATTGCATTAAGCTCATACTCATCTCTCAGCCATAACTACCATGATAGGCAGTCCCTCAGGGCGTTGTAGTAGGGGAACTTGGAGATCACACAGACAGCAAAGGGTGTGTAGAGGCGGGACTTCGACAAATTCCCCCTGTGACCATTCTGGATGCCGCTTTCCTGAAAGGACTGATGGAGGGGACAGCTAATCACAACCGACAGTTCAGACAAAAAAAATGCATATATTTGTTAGCGTTTACTTAATACTTCATCTGCAGTGCAGTGAAACCATCGCAACACCAAGTAGTGTGTGTGTGTGTGTGTGTGTGTGTGTGTGTGTGTGTGTGTGTGTGTGTGTGTGTGTGTGTGTGTGTGTAGGTTTGCGTACCTGTACAGCTCTGTAGTATTGCACCACGACACCATGCGACCGATTCCCAAACAGGTCAGTGAAAACCAGGTAGTGGTACGAATCTTCTCTCTGCTCTCTGGCTAACTGAAGACCACCTAGCAAATGGAAATCGGAAGTGTTAAGATGTGACACTACGGGACAGTCAGCCGGTTGAAATCAGCTGGGAGCAATATGGCAGAACAAACAAAGCTGCCACTGCACACGGAAATGGCTAAACTTTGTCCTCGTCCATCACATCATGGTGGGCACAAGGCTAGAAAGAAACAGAAGTAGATCCCAACACTGAACTTAACCTCTCCAAACCTCTTTAGGAAAAGAAAACTCGGTAACACGTTCTATGAAGCTTGCATCTATAACGCCCTATAAGCATGTATAATGCTCTACAAGCATCTATAACACCCTATAAGCATCTATTGCATCTATAACGCCCATACTTTCCTATAATGTGTATTACAATGACTAACAGCTATAGCTGAAGACTGTGAAACAGCACTGAAGTCTCATTATGCATCTCTACAAAACTTCAGCAAAACAAGTTGGCTATGATGCATTATTATGTTTGACAGATAAACAGGCTAATGATGACATATTTATAATACATAAATCCGTTTTAAATTGACATAATGTATCATAAAGGTGGTTATGAGGTGCTGTGAGGGTGTATACATGGTTATAGTGAATCTTACAGTGACTTATAGCTACACTTAAAGGGCGTTATAGATGCTTATAGGGTGTTATAGATGCAAGCTTCATAGAAAGTGTTACCAAAAACTCTTATTACCAAAAACAAGTGGCTATTGGGTGAGTAGAGGTTGCCGTTATTAAGGGACAAAACGGAAAACGGGTGTTGTATTATTAAAAGTAAAACAATTTTGGAGATCATATTTGTTAACGCCAGGGAAAGATATGTTACCGGGAAAACAGAGCTGCGGAAGGGCGATGAGGTCCAGGTCTTTGGGAACACTGATGTCCTCTGTGGTCGATGCCCCTTCAACGCGGCTGGCTGGTTCTCCATTAGCCGTTGCCTCTGCAGGACGATCACGCCTCTTCTGTCATAAAACCAACACCAAACTGGGATTTAAATTCCACACCAGACCTCACACAGGTGCCGACTCAATGCATTTTCAATTTTCAAATAATCCAAATGCAAACTAAGACATAGCCTCTCGACAGCAAAGCAGACATGGGATTTGGGGTGAGCATATTTTTCCTTGTCAAATTATTTTGATGCAACACCTGACAGTGTGTGAGAGCAATCGCAAATGTATTTTGAAGATTTAACATGTTGCCCAAGTTCATAGATTTTTAAAACATTGTAAAATTGTCCTATATCTTGACATATGTGGGCTTTATAACAAAATCAAAAAAAATGTTTCTAAAAAATCCTACCATAACTGTTCTTGTTCAGGTTAAATAAAATAAAGCCAAATGAGTCTCAGACCTTCTTGATGAAACTTTTCCTCCTCTGGATACGACTGAAAGCCGGGCCAGTCAGATGATTTGAGCTGGCCTCCTTCGAAACAAAGGGCGGCGCGTGGACCTGCAGCACCTCAGCTTCCAGCTGGGGGAGGTCTTTTAGCTTGCTCAGGAGCTGAAGCTGAAACATAGCCATTACAGTTTAGCCATTGTGTGACCATTTCACAACGACTTGTGTACATTCACAGACTGTGCGAAATTGCAGTTCTCCATGTTGGAGAGTAAATCAGAAATGTATACAGTCACACCCTCGACTCACATACTTTCCTAAAAGGGACATTTTCAATTTTAATCAGATGGCAACCACTGAATAATAATGGCAACTTTTTTCATATATGTTTGGAGTCAGTGGCGTGCTCAGTCCTCTCTGTAGTTAAGAAATATATTTGTTGGGTGCTCTTTGGTCCAAGGTTAGTAGTTTCAGATGAGAAAAAGAGAGATTTGTTCTCTTTTTCTCATCTGAAACTTTTTTCATATGTCAGGGTCTGCAACGAATATCACTGCTTATCACCGCAACAGTGTGAACACACACAAAGAAACATTTAATCATTTTAACAGCAGCGATGGAGCATGTTTGTTAAGAGTGGTCAAGCAACCTTAAAATACTGCAGCCGCTTATGATAAAAAATGACCTGCAGTTATACTGGTCACAAACATCTGCCAAAGGTTAACTGCAAAATATTGCAATGATACACAAGTGCAGACTTTGCTTTCATTAAAAGGCATGATGGTGACCAATCGGGTACAAAATGTAGTTGAATACTGTCCATGTAGTACTCACAGTCAAAGCAGAGCAAATTGCAAAGGCAATTTAATAGAGTTACTAACCTGTGTATGCTGCTTAAAATGTTGTCTTTAGCATTCTAACTATACACCCGATAATAATTATTGTAAATATTTTCATTTTACACAAGTAGGGCCGCCCATAAGGCAGGAAAAGGGGGAAAGCTTTCTGGGGTCCAGCCCCTGGGGGGGGGGGGCATGGAGGCCAGCAATAATCATGTTCATCCTAAATATAAGCAATGATAATGGAAATACTTGCCACTGAGTGTCAACGGGCTAAACAGATTTTGAGATGAGAGAGATACTTTATTCATCTCCGTGGGGACATTACGCTCCGCATTTAATCCATCCGAGCTGCGTAGCCTGGGGACCAACTCCAGTTTGTTTTGCCATTGCCTTGGTCAGGGGCACAGACAGGAGTATTAACCCTAACATGCATGTCTTTTTGATGGTAGGGGGAAACCGGAGCACCCGGAGAAAACCCACCACAGACACGGAGAACATGCAAACTCCACACAGAGGACGACCTGGGAGGACCCCCAATGTTGGACAACCCCGGGGTTCGAACCCAGGCCCTTCTTGCTGTGAGGCGACAGCGCTAACCACTGGGCCACATTATAAAGGACTTTGCAGCCAGTAAGACAAGGAAGATGGCTGAACAAGAGGCAAAGATGAAGCCATAAAGTAAGAAATTGCATTCTCTACTGAGAAATGTGTGGTGTTAAGTGTAGCAGATCTTTGTTGGCCTTGGTTTCTTTAAGTGGGTCAAAGAGTTCTATTATGGTGTGTGTGTGTGTGTGTGTGTGTGTGTGTGTGTGTGTGTGTGTGTGCTCTTATGCAGCCCCTGTTACTAAGCAAATCCTTCTCAGTTTATATGCATGTGTTTAGTAGGAGAGAGCAGACGCATGTGTTGATATGAGGAAAGCAGCTTTGGGGTGGAGGGGCATTCACCGGACCTTGTGTCAAACTCCAGGCCTCGAGGGCCGCAGTGTCTGCAGGTATTTGTTGCAACCGTGCACTACACCACCTGATTTAACTAATTAGCTCACCTCCTGGATAAAGGAGGGAAAGGAACTAGTTTAATCAGGTGGTGTAGTGCATGGTTGCAACAAATACCTGCAGACACTGCGGCCCCCGAGGCCCGGAGTTTGACACCCGATCCAGCCATTTCTGTGGGCGGGCCTGCACACAAGTACTTTTTGTACTGATAACTGTTTCTATTACTGATTGTGGATAGCCCCCCCCCCCCCCCCCGCCCAGGGCAAAACGAGGACCAATTGTAATCTA
The DNA here is from genome assembly GCF_029633865.1 of Lampris incognitus. Taxonomy (NCBI): domain Eukaryota; kingdom Metazoa; phylum Chordata; class Actinopteri; order Lampriformes; family Lampridae; genus Lampris; species Lampris incognitus. The sequence goes on along the minus strand of NC_079228.1, from coordinate 34,388,732 downwards.
ATCAAAATGGTTTCTGGTGGTTTTTGTACTCAGACGTTTCATAGCTCTATCTGTCTTCAGAATAAAAATCAAGTCTTGGTGAAGTATAACAATAACTGGCACATGCATATAATCCTGAAAAATAATGTTATCACTGGAATACAGGGAACCAGCTAACGTCTCTGGTCAACTTCTTTCAAAAAGTCAACTTTGACAAATGTGCTGTATTAGCCTAAACTTAAAGTGGGCTTATTTGTAATGATGTGTGTATACCTAAGTGTTTTTACCAGTGTGTTTGCAACATGGTGTGTATGTGTGTGTACCTGGTGTATCTCTCGAAGCTTATCACCGGAGGCTCCCACCACAACGCAGGCCTCCAACAGTCCAGACGGGAGCTCTGCCATGACCCATATAAGTCCACTACTGAGAACGCAAACACACGGGACGTCGGGTGAGTAATCCGATGAGAAAGTAAATCAAATAAAATCATTTTTATCGCCGCAAAAAAACGAACCGAGAAATCTGGCATCCCTTTTGTTGACTTGCAAAACCGAAAAGGAGTTGAGGTCAAATATTTCACATTTTTTTCAAAACCAGATGGGAAGCGCGATTGAATTTCAGCTCACGTAGAGTTTCTTGAGAAGTGATTTGATAAGAAAACACAAAAGGGTGCTTCTGCCTTTTTGTTGACTAAAACATTTCCACAGTTCTATTGGAAATAACTCTTGGACCAGATAAAATCAAAAATTATAAAAGAAAAAGAAAAAAAGCAGAGCGCGTATAGGGAAACTGGATAATTAATACATGTTAGATTAGTTATGGCTCTGTGATGTGGCATAATTGAGGCTGACCCTTGTCTCCAGGAACACGACGCCCGGGCCGCGAGCAGATTAGACGGAGGACGTTTCTTTACGCATGACTCTTATGGCCACGATGTTCTCCGACCAATGAGTTTCTCATTAGCTCCGATAAGCAGACACGCAGCCAAAGGAGAATAGGGCACATACTCAAGCAGAAAACTCATTTCTCTTTCACACTGCAACATGTACACACACCCTGCTGGATGCAAGGGTGCAAAACACACACATACATATAGGCAAACACACACACACACAAACACACAGACTCACGCGCACACACACACACACACACACTCTACCAAATGCATAAAAACATTACCAGCAGCTACACACGTGCATCAAGACAGAACATATATTTTTCATCTCACTTACTGTAAGGAATCTCTCTCTCTCTCTCTCTCTCTCTCTCTCTCTCTCTCTCTCTCTCTCTCTCTCTCTCTCTCTCACAAACACACACCAGCGCTTGGTCAGCCATGCAATAAAACATTTGCATATGAATCAGAACTAGGTAAAAAATAAAACTAGTTACCGTAACTCTGCTATGCTGTGACCAAAGCAGAAAAACCTTGACAGACACACACACACACACACACCAGTGCTTGGTCAGCCATGCAGCAATAAAACATTTGCATATGAATCAGAACTAGGTAAAAAAATGAAACTAGTTACCGTAACTCTACTACGCTGTGACCAAAGCAGAAAAACCTTGTCGGCCACGGCTGCTGAACGAGTTATTGAGGAAAAAACAATCATTCTGCTAGACGTGCTTTAACATGCTGGTTTGCATAGCAAATCTGTCTGCGGGATTTCAGACTTCCTCTGACTCATTCATTAGAAAGAGCCTAGCTCCAAAATGACGTTTGTGGTGGCAGAGGTAGGCATTGGGTCACGTTTTGTTCATACGGCGCAAGGCATATATCACTCATTTTCCCTTTCTTTCTTTCTCTCTTTCTTTCTTTCTTTCTTTCTTTCTCTGTCTCTCACCTTTTTTCGTCTCTCCTTTGTCTGCTCTCTCCCCTCTTGTAACCCTTTTATGTTGCACTCCCTCACTCTCTTCTGTCTTCAGGCCATTCCAGTCTCTGACTAAACTATCCTGCTGTGTCATGCAAGGACACACACACACACACACACGCACACACGCACGCACACGCACATGCACGTCATTTATTCCCTGAAAACCCCTTTGGAACTACATGCTTGTGCGTGTCAGAGTCCAACCTCATAGCAGTTGTGGTTTACAACTCATTGATTGACAGACTCAAGTCCCGCAAGACGGGCTCGCTCGCTCGCTCGCGCGCGCGCAGGTTAATTTGAATGGGAACGCTTGACCTGTAGTTACGCAAGAGTGGCCCTCATCCTATGAAAGAGAGGCGCTAACCCAGGAGCTTTGAGGAGCTTGTTGGCTTCACATCTTTCATGGATAGCAGTGAATTTGATAGTTGCCTACAGCTCGAGTCAGCACCGAGGCTGTTTACCACAGCCGGTGGGGGGCTGCTGACTGACAGTCATGTAGACCCCCCCCGGGGGGGCAGCAATGCCTGGCACTCTACACTTCTGAAGCCAAAATCTAAATCAGCCAATCAAGTAGTCGACCACGCCTTATTTGGCATTTGTACATCAAAACGCAATGCACGTCAGACTACGTTTAGAGGTACAAAAGTACAGTGTAAACGAGGGTCAGGGAAGAAAAAAAAGAAAACACGGAAATAAATAAATAAAAGTAATAAGCCTTAAAGTACAGAGTGGGCTAAGATAAAACAGGATAAGTGGGGTAAAAAAACCACGCACGTAGCGGGGCAGTAAGTAAAGGAACGCACGCGAGGCAGGGGACGTGGACGGAAAACCGACGAGAGCTGTCAATCTCGGCTGGGGGGACTGAAATTGCGGGAGCACTTTTCTCCGCGACACGGGGGGGGTGTTGTTTTTTTTAAGGTCGCAACAAAGCGTGTGTCCGACCCCTAGCCATTCAGCCGTACTCATAATAAGGAACACATACATACCCGAGCTGCGCGTGCGCGGTGTCCAGTCCATGCGCAGTCACCCGTAAAGTGGAACCGCAGCTTTGGCGGAGCTCGTACGAATGCGATCGGTATTCATGCAGATGGCACGCTATACGACCCGTCCAGATGTGTTTTAAACCGTTTAAGCGGCGAAAACCACGGGAGAAAATGGGTTGGGGGGGCGGGGGACGTGGCGTCCGTTAGCGTCGCGACAACTTTTGAACCGCGACGTCGCTAAAGCGTGGGAACCGACAGCAAATCCGGCAAAAGACAAACGCGAAACGACGCTAGCGGAGTCTGGTAACCTTTGGTCACTCGACGGTTTCCATCGGCGAACGAGGAGGAGGGGGGCGGCGGGGGAACGATTATGGGTCCATTTCTTTCAAATAAAGTCCGTCGACAAACTGTGGAAAAGTGTTCCTTTAGGACAACTTCACTTCTTGGCTGTCAAGGCTGAACCGCGCGATCCGAGCCGTCCGACTTTCCTAGCCGATTCCTGTCTCCCGCTCTCGCTCTCGCTCTCTCTCGCGCGCGAGAGCGTGGACGAGAGAGAGAGAGAGAGAGAGAGAGAGAGAGAGAGAGAGAGGGAGAGAGGGACACAGAGGGAGAGAGAGAGAGAGAGAGATAGTGGGAGAGAGAGAGGGAGAGAGAGCGAGAAGAGAGGGAGAGAGAGAGGGAGAGAGCGAGAGAGAGAGTGGGAGAGAGAGAGGGAGAGAGAGAGAGTGGGAGAGAGAGAGGGAGGGAGAGAGAGAGAGAGGGAGAGAGAGAGTGGGAGAGAGAGGAGAGAGAGACAGAGGGAGAGAGAGGGAGAGAGAGAAAGAGAGAGAGAGAGGGAGAGCGAGAGAGCGAGAGAGGCGTGTGTAAGCGACTATAGAATTGGGTTGGTTTTGAATGGATCTCCAGGGTGGATGTCTTTTTATTGTTTTTCAAAGTAAAAGTCCTCCCGACGCCTTCTTACAGCTGTCCAATGACGCCATCTAACTGCTTGAAGCGGCCGCCGTATTTGCTCGGGTCCCACCTGCGGCGCTCCCGGTAACACTGCACGTTCATGCAGTTACATTTTTGTGCACATCGGTTGATATTTCCAATTCATCCCCCCCCCGCTGATCGTTAGTTAATTAGGGAGCAAATTAAGATAAGACTGTCCGGAAAAAAAATATGCAATGTGAAGCTGAACTCGGCCAACCTAAATCCACGTCCGCGTTCAATAACCAAATGTCGCCAATAGGGGCAGGGCTGGATAAGGAGAGGGGTTGGGGGTGCCTGCTTTGATTTGGACTGCATGAGATATGCTCCATACCTGCACTGATGATGTTTCAACAAAATTCGTGTCACATTTTAATTGTACCGTCTCCGCAAACACGTTAGATATTTGTCTTCATTAAATCTTCCTTATTTCACGCAGCAACTTCTGCAACTGTAATTTCTCGTTAACTTTCTGAGATTTTTCTGCAAATCTCTCATTATTTTTTCGTGGGTGTGTGAGCGCGCATATTTTAATGACTGCGTTGATGTAGTGAGGTCAGAGGGGTGTGTGTGTGTGTGTGTGTGTGTGTGCGTGTGCGCGCGCGCGTGTGTAAAAGTCAACAAAGTTTTCTTCTCTTTTTTTTTTCAAATTCGTAAAGGCATCGGAATTCCACACCCACACACCAATATCTGTTCAGTTCATTTCAAAAGCCTCCGCTCACAATGGGCTCTGAACCAAACCCAGTACTTTGGTAAATGTCTAACATAATCCCATCTGTTTTTCTGTTCTTCTCACAACTCCCCTAATTCTCCCTTTTCCTACCAAATTTTCCTACTCAATTTCATTATGCCCAAACGCAACAAATAGCCAAAGTCTTACATGATGTACAATAAAACATGATATAACTGATATTGCGATGACGTCATTCCATTTCAACCAGATTATTCTCCGTTTTCCTGCGATGTGCACTATGTGTATGCTGTACTCTGTTTGCGAGTGTTGCCATTGCTGCTGCATCAGTGCAGTGATCAGTATCCGGTTGTTTTACTTTATCCACTCTATTCATATACATACTTCCCATAAGGCCTTTTAGGGCTTATTCTAGACTGTCCCGGGAGCTACAAATGTATTTGGATTTGCTGTTTCAGCTTGGCTGACTAGGACACATTTGACAGGCAGGGACTAATTGTCTTTGGTGCGATAAGCAACAGACAATTTTTGGCTTTTTTGCTGCACTACAGCTCCTGGACAGGTCGAGTAAAGGTAGAGAGTCAGATTACTGGAACAGGTGCGGACACTACCAGAGAGAGAGAGAGAGAGGAGAGAGGAGAGAGAGAGAGAGAGAGAGAGAGAGAGAGCAGGGAAACCCTGATTCAGCACTGGAACTGTCAAAGAGGAAGTGTGCCAAGTGCGTGCGTGTCTGCGCGTGCGTGTCCTTGATCTACACAGTGAGGACCACATGTCCTCATAGGGATTGCAACATCATGAAGCGCCTCGCTACCCATTGATGCCAGTTTTCGGTCCCCACGAGGAAAGGGATTATTTATGGGATGGGGATTAGGTGATTTACGGTTTATGGTAAGGTTTAGTTCTAGTACAGACTCGCGGTTAAGGTTAGGGATTAATGTTAGGTTTACATTTGTTTTGTCTTAGGTTATAGTTAAGGCAAGGATTATGGTTGGGGTTATACTCAGTGTTACCGAAAGGTAAACGTTAGGGTTAATTTGTTAGGGTTTAGGGGATTGGGAAATGGGATTTTGACGCTGACGATTTTTTTTGTCCACACGAGGATACATAAACAAGTGTGTGTGTGTGTGTGTGTGTGTGTGTGGGGTGGGGGGGTGGGGGGGGTGTCAATACATAATAGTGAATCATATTTTGGTGGCGTGACAAACGGAGCCCAGCAAGGTGGCGCGCCGTGATCGTATAGTGGTTAGTACTCTGCGTTGTGGCCGCAGCAACCCCGGTTCGAATCCGGGTCACGGCAGAATTTTGACTTAACCGAGCTACTGAAAATGTCTGATACAGCTTTGGGGACGGTGTTGTGTGTGCAAAAACACTCTGAACTTTAGGGATAATGCACCTGTCTTCTCGACATTCACCACCGATGAAATTGTATCTGAAGAAAACGAGTATTCCTGCTGCTTACATGTCACCAGAGACTGTCTTACCAACTCGCTATATATGAAAATAAAGGTTGTTGCCACCATGGGCGGACTATGAGACAACGGGCCCCTGGGCACGGGCGCGCAAAGCCCCCCCGCCGCCGCCGCCAGGGCAGGTACACTGACTTGCAGCCATCAGCACAATAATAACTAAATTCACCTGTGTCTCAACCGGATTTACAGCGCACATACACATTCATTTAACACCAACAGCATATTAACTAAGATATATACATTCCCCTGCCGGGTTGGGGGTGACTTATTGCCTCAAGTGAAGGAGTTCAAGTATCTCAGGGTCAGTACATAATAGTGAATCATATTTTGGTGGTGTGACAAACGGAGCCCAGCAAGGTGGCGCGCCGTGATCGTATAGTGGTTAGTACTCTGCGTTGTGGCCGCAGCAACCCCGGTTCGAATCCGGGTCACGGCAGAATTTTGACTTAACCGAGCTACTGAAAATGTCTGATACAGCTTTGGGGACGGTGTTGTGCGTACAAAAACACTCTGAACTTTAAGGATAATGCACCTGTCTTCTCGACATTCACCACCGATGAAGTAGTATCTGAAGAAACCAGTATTCCTGGTGCTTACATGTCACCAGAGACTGTCTTACCAATTCGCTATATATGAAAATAAAGGTTGTTGGCACCATGGGCGGACTATGAGACAACGGGCCCCTGGGCACGGGCGCGCAAAGCCCCCCCCCCCCCGCCGCCGCCGCCGCCGCCAGGACAGGTACACTGACTTGCAGCCATCAGCACAATAATAACTAAATTCACCTGTGTCTCCACCTGATTTACAGCTTACATATACATTCATTTAACACCAACAGCATATTAACTAAGATATATACATTCCCCTGCCGGGTTGGGGGTGACTTATTGCCTCAACTGAAGGACTTCGAGTATCTCAGGGTCTTGTTCACGAGTGAGGGTAGGTTGACAGGCGGATTGGTGCAGCATCAGCAGTAATGCGGACGTTGTACGGGACCGTTGTGGTGAGGAGGGAGCTGAGCCGGAAGGCAAAGCTCTCAGTTTACCAGTCAGTCTTCGTTCCAACCCTCACCTATGGCCATGAGCTTTGGGTAGTGACCGAAGGTGTGAGATCGCGGATACAAGCGGCTGAAATGAGTTTCCTCCGTAGGGTGTCTGGGCTCAGCCTTAGAGATAGGGTGAGGAGCTTGGACATCCGGAGGGAGCTCGGAGTAGAGCCGCTGCTCCTTCGCGTCGAAAGGAGCCAGTTGAGGTGGTTCGGGCATCTGATCAGGATGCCTCCTGGGCGCCTTCCTTGGGGGGGGGGTCTTCGGACACGTCCAACTGGGAGGAGACCCCGGGGTAGACCCAGAACTCGCTGGAGGGACTACATGTCCAATCTGGCCTGGGAACGCCTTGGGATCCCCAGGAGGAGCTGGAGGGCGTTGCTGGGGAGAGGGACGGTCTGGAGTGCCCTACTTAGCTCGCTGCCACCGCGACCCCGACCCCGGAGAAGCGGCTGATGAATGAATGAATACATTCCCCTGAAGTTTCCTTCAGTTTTTCAGTAGGACTTTTGGGGCTCTGTTATTGACATGAATGAACCCTTTGACTATGTGACAAGAAATGCAAAGTTAACCAGAGGCTCTGGTTTAGGGGCCCCCTGAGCTCTTGGGCCTAGGCCCGTTTGGTAGTCCACCCATGGTTGCCACCTTTTTGAGAGTGCACTTTCTTACCAACGAGATACAAGTTGAGCTTTCCTCTCCCTCAATGGTCCAATCATCTCACTTCTGACATTTAATTGGGCCACGGTGGACACATGCTCTGAAATAGGAGATCTTAACAGATTGTTGTCAGAGGCTGCTTTTACTTATATAGTATATAGGAAACAATCAGCAGGGCAACCCCCCCCCCTCCCGTCTGTAATTTTACATTCAAGCACATCCAAACATTTGTGGGCTAACTACCTGTAAGTTAAATAAGAACAGAACCCGACATAATACTTAATAGTGTTAGTATTCGTTTACAAATGCATGCATATAATGTTGTGCATTCTTTCAGTAATCAAGACAACATATACATGAAATAGGTCAACATTCGAAATGTAAAGTTTGAAGGGGGATTTAAAAAAAAGAGAGAGAGAACAAACACATAAGCAACGAACTTTACATCTAAATATGAATATAAAATACCAAATTGCCTGCTAAGTGAGCTAATCCTGCCCGCACGTGATTCTGAGTGATAATTTCAACCAGCACGTCTCGTGGAGGTGTGGTGAGCCGTGATCGTATAGTGGTCAGTACTCTGCGTTGTGGCCGCAGCAACCCCGGTTCGAATCCGGGTCACGGCATAATTTTCAGGGCGGAGAAAGGTGAAATACACCGACAGATCGCACTCAACGAGGGGTGTTGGGTCATTAGGAAAGCCAATTCCATACTGTTATGCCACTTTTTTGTGTTGGAATGTAAACAAGATTTTTTTTAATTTATATTTTTTAGCCAAACCGTGTTTGCTATGTTAAACCTGGATGAGACATCAGCACCAAGTTGGGTTCCATACACTAAAGCGTGTCAGTCATTCAATGCTCAAGTTGGTATACCGCTGATCATGCAAAAATAGTATTCTATCGTTTAGGACTACCGGCCAGTTCCTTCAAAAGTTCAATATGTGTCTACATGTTGAATATACTTGAACAACTCAAAATTACAATGACCTCCAATGACTTGACATTTTAATAACATAAATATTTGCAAATATGATTGTTGGTGAGCTGGCTGCATACGAGATAGATGGAATCGTAATCATTTAGGGCGTATTAAACTAATTTCTCGTCCATGTGTGTATGGGAAATAGCCTGCTTTATTTGTAGTGCCTTGGGGCTATGCCGACACGCGCCACTCCACTCTGAAAGTTGCAGCTTCGCCAACGCCAAGTTGTAATAACTTCAACTGAACACCAGGGGTCACCTGTGACAGTATGCGCGGAGTTACGTCCCGATTCGACGTTACTGTTTTAGAATTAGCTTTAAACTTTGATTCCCGCATAAGATCATTTAGAAAGCGCCGAGCGTCAACATAAAGTAATCGGTGATGTTTCCCTTGGTTTTTAATTTCAGCTTTGAAATGGATTTACGCATTATTTTAAAAAAAAGAAACAACTCTAAACTTGAAAATGTTATTTCCCTCTTGGAATTAATCGAAAACTGAAAGTGCTTTTGAATTTGCAAAGCCTTACAGCAGGGCCACCGTTCAGTCCGTCGGCCATCTAACGGGAATGGAACGGAATAATATTTTGCATTTGGTGTTTTCAGTTTCATTCATCGCTGCACAATGGGCCAGTTTCTTTGCTGTTTGCCCAGTCAGTCACCGAGAGAGAGAGAGAGAGAGAGAGAGAGAGAGGGAGAGAGAGAGAGGGAGTAGTTTAGTTTGGCTAAATGCGCGCACACACACGCACGCGCGCTAGTCGCTCTTCGCAGCAGCCATATTGGAATGCTGCTGGATGTGGGGAAGGGAAGCAGGAATAAGCCACTGGGAGAAGAGAGCGAGAGAGCGCGAGGGGGGAGAGCGAGAGAGAGAGAGCGAGCGAGCGAGAGAGACGGAAAAACACTCTCCGACTCCTGTTGTACGAACTGAAATAACGGATTATTAAGCGACTTAAAACGGGTTACCCCGCCGGGAAAGTGGAGACCAACATCTGGGACGTCCGGTAGACCGGTCCGTGTGAGTGGAATTTATTTGGGGGGGTTTTTTCTCGCTGGTTTAACGCGTCGGAGCTAAAACACAAAATGCGGGGATGCGGGTCGTTAGCTGCCGTTGGGCTGCTTCCTACCCACACGTTGAGTCTTGCTTTCATGGTCACTTCTCTCCGTTCCGCTCGGACGGGACGTTAGTTAAGAGACACAACGGCCGCCGCTTAACGTTTTGTTTTGTTTTGTTTCAAACTTTATTTCAGTAATTTAACAGAAGAGAGTAAACCGGAGTCGCCTCTGTCCCGACTGCCATTCAGGCGACTCGTCGCCGAAGGATCACATGTAACGTTACTTACTGCGGAGTACCGTTACTTACTGCGGAGTAACGTTACTTACTGTGGAGTAACGTTACTTACTGCGGAGTAACGTTACTTGCTGCGGAGTAACGTTGAGCTAACCGCGGCGTTCTGCTCTAAATACGTCTGGCTGATTAGCCGACGTCGTTCCTGCCCGCGATTAAAGGGATCCTCTCACTCGGGAGTATCCATTTTTACTTCCAGTCGAACTACGTTACTCTTTTAATCCGTCCCAATACAAGACGCCTAAAAACGGCACTACGCTATGCCGACCCCCCCCCCCAGCACAGGACACCAGGGATTTTAATGGTTGTACAGATTTGTACCTGCCTAACGTCTTGGTTCTGGGACTTTGGGACCAGTTTGGGTTTGCTTGCATGTTCTTGGGCTGGTGACCCATTGCTCCCAGTCAGACGGGTTCCAGTTAACTCTTACATGTACCCCTGGACCAAGACCGGCTCTGAATCATGTGCATCGTGTCCCTAAGGTGCCTGTTAAACATCTGTTAAAGGCGAACTATTTGGTAATTATTCCCCCTAATTATAAATCATATACGACGCAGCTATCATGGAGCCCCTACCTGTGGCCTGCCCCGAGTAACAGACTGAGAGTTGAGTTATACCATGTCACCCTCCGTACAGGACACTTAGGTTAATGTCAGGTTAATGGTGGCTGGTGATCTTAATGATTGTACAGATTTGACCTGACTGAAGACTTGGTTTCAGTACTTGACCAGATTTGGTTTGCCTGTGTTGGTAACCCACCGGTTCAAGTCAGCTTAGTTGGCACAGTTAACTCTTACATGTACCCCTTGACCACGACCAGCTCTGAATAAAGTGTATCGTGTCCCCCTAATTATAAATCATATACGACGCAGCTATCATGGAGCCCCTACCTGTGGCCTGCCCCAAGTAACAGACTGAGAGTTAAGTTATACGAAAGTCCTTATGTAGAAAGTGATACCTAAAAACAAAAAAAGTACCAGTATTAAGGTTTGTGTTTAGATGTCAGGGGGCCATGCGCTGTTATAGTAAACATTAAATACTTTGTGATCTGTTTCGTACATTCGGAATATAAACATTGAGGATCAGTTTATGCCAAGTGCCAAGCTTACCCAAAAGTTTTATTTATCAGACACGAGGGGTGGGCTTGTTAATAGAGTACTAGTAATACCTCATAATTAGCTTTAATGCTTTTTTATTTTATTTTATTTATTTATTTTGGTACAACAACACATGTCTGGTTGCTTATCTGTCCAACACGAGACACCTAAAAATTGCACTCCACCATGTCACCCTCCGTACAGGACACTTAGGTTGGCTTAATGTCAGGTTAATCGTGGCTGGTGATCTTAATGGTTGTACAGATTTGACCTGACTGAAAACTTTTGGTTTCAGTACTTGACCAGATTTGGTTTGCTCGTGTTGGTAACCCACCGGTTCAAGTCAGCTTAGTTGGCACAGTTAACTCTTACATGTACCCCCTTGACCAAGATCAGCTTAAGATGCCTGTGCAAAGGCTGTTGAACGTCCGTTGACGGCTAACTACTTGGTAATTAGTTACCCTAATTATAAACCATATAGTGTATATGAACCAGCTATCATGCAGCCAGGAACGCTACCTGTGCCCTGCATTCTGCCCCGAATAACAGACTGGCGGTTGAGTTATACGATAATGATTATGTAGAGAATGATATCTAAAAACAACAAAGTACCTGAATTAACTTTTGCTTTTAAATGTCAGTGGGCATACGCTCATATAGTAAACATGAAATACCTGTAGTTTTGATTGTGATGAAGGAAAAACAAAATTTGGTACTCCGACCATCCCCCATCCCCCAATATGATCTTGAGGAAGCTAATGGAACAAAGTCTAAGCAAGGGTGTCATACAGACACTTGCTATTTCTTATTTAATCTTGATTTTTTTTTTGTCGCTGATAATTTGTTGCTTACTCTACCAGAGACAGCATGAGTGAACCCTGCATGATATAAGCAGTATGGAGACAATAGACAGTTTGAGTGATCTTTTGATTGCATTTAATATTGGAATTTACTAGAAGTCAGGTCACATTTCTAATTAGTAGCCAAGAAAAGGTCGGCAGCGTTTATCCTGTTTATCACCGTGTTGGCAGCACTTATTCAATTTACTGACCGTAACCGTGTGGCACGCTGCTTGTTTACAGGCTTAAATGGTGAATGGTAGTAAGGTCATGTGGATAGGCCCAGCGTCCTGCGACAGTGTAGTTCATGAATGAACGTCATAGCACGCAGCCTACACATGCTAAGTCAGAGTAATTCAAATCACAAGCTGTGATAAAACTCAAATCCGGTCTATTTTAAGTGTCCTACACGGAGGATGGTGTAGTAAAGTGCAGGTTTTTTTTATTTTATTTTTTTTTGTGCTGTTGTTGGTCAAATAAAAATATAGTTGTGTTCAGTTTTCTCCTTAAGAAATCAAAACCACCCCTGTTGACTTGAAACATGGCAGGGAATAAATGGGTTTGCGTTGATTTATTTTCCAATTTCCATAATAGCCTCAGGTTCCAAGAGCTTTTAGGGAAATTGTTTGATACCGACAACCTTTCTTTGAAGCGCGGTTCAACTCATACCGGTGTTCTTGTGGCGTTTTTCCACATTTGTGTCGAGGGTCCAGGGATAGAGGGTCTATATATATTGATTGTAAAGCCCCTCGTGACTGACTACCCTGTGGTTTTGAGCTGTACAAATAAACTTGACTTGACTGTAAACAGGTCAGTCTAGGTGTGCTTAAAGTAATGCCCCATGCAGGAAAGGGAGCAGACTGACCATGATAAGCTACACCTTTGCTAGCTGTTTCTTCCTGTAGCTAGTCTTTACTCTGTTAAGTCAGGCGTGGCTGTGTGTGTGTGTGTGTGTGTGTGTGTGTGTGTGCATGTGTGTGTGTGTGTGTGTGTGCGTGTGTGTGTGTGTGTGAGTAAATTGCAGGGGCCGTCCAGGAGGCCTGTATTTATAGTAACACTTGACTACACTCAAGAGATCTGACAGGAGTAGGCTACTACTGTGTGACTGAATTCTACCCTCTTCTTTCCTTCGCGGGCCTATTTCGCTGTTCTTCTCCAGTCTCTCGTGTTTTGCCCCGTTTTTAATCCACTTCCTTGTGTTCTCTCCTGCTCCGTTCTGTGCTTTTTACTATTCCCCGTTATTTATTCTGTTCTATTTTACTTCATTCTGTCCTACTCTCCTACACCAACAGAAACAAACTGAAAGCGAGGGGGGGGGGTGCGACAAGTAGACGGAGAAGAGACAGGGCTTGTAGTCTGGTGTAGTTAATTGCCGTGCATGGGCTGACTCATAATGTCTCAAAGACGTGGTGATAACCATCACTGCAGACGCACGTGCGTGTGTTGTGGCGTGTGTCTGTGTGCGCATCTGGGTGTGTGTGTGTGTGTGTGTACGCTATGGGGGAGTCATGCTTCAAAAAGATGTGGTTAGCTGGATAGGAAAGAACATCTGCTGTGTCTTTATGGGTAGTTTGAACAATGTCTTTGTTGCTCGTTCCCCTTCCTCCCAGCAAACACAATGGCCACCCCCCCCCCCCCCACTGCTCAGCCATATTAAAGCAACTGTTCACATCTACAGCGCGCCAACCTGCCCGTTCATCTGTGTGGAGGAAGGGTAACCCCGCCGCACAGCCACCCGCCCGCCTTCCCTTGTGGGTGGACAAACCAGCGGTCTCGCCCGGGTCACACATCCAGCCCGCCCGCTCCTGAATTCACCTGAGCCAGAGGGAAAATGTGTGAACGGCTGAACAGAGCACACCTTGTTAGCCTCTCAAATAGACATATTTTTTTCTAGACCAGGAACTTCACTCGGAAAATTGAGTCACTCGGTGCATGCCCGAGTGTTTTTGGATTTTTGTTTTGATGTATTTCGTCAATCCCCCTCGAAGAAGAAATTCTCTGTTCTCGTCCTCGGCGTCACCGGAGGCAGGTCGAGTTGACCCATCTTGTCGTCGGGTACGGTGATGAGTGCGACTGTATACACAGGATCAAGCTAGTGCCCTGCGGTTAGCAGGCCAACATTACCAACCGCCAGGTCTTCCTGGCTGCCAAGGAAGCGTGTTCCAAATGTTTGTGCGCGCCTCGGTGGCGTACTTGTGTGTGTGTTTGCTGTTCGGTGTGTATTCGCGCTTCTATTCTATAAATATTGCTTCTTTGGGAGATATCCTCCTTTTGCTTTCCTGTGTGGTTTCAGCTGTGAAGGAAAAGGAATGTGCGTGCGTGCGTGTGCGCGCACAAGTGTGTGTGTGTGTGTGTTGATTAATGAAGGCTGAATGAAGGTCTCTTTTGCTTCTGGATTGGTTGCATTAAGGAAGTGGTTCCCCCCCCCCCCATGCACACACACACACACACACACACACAGAGCACTTACTGTACATCCTAAAACATGCTGTGTCCCTGAGGAGCTGAAAGGAAAACGCCTTCTTCCTCTCAACACCAAGTACAGCAGCATTGCTCACATTGCAGTGTGTGTGTGTGTGTGTGTGTGTGTAGACATGTATATGTGTGTAGACATGTATATGTGTGTGTGTATGTCTTCTCCTATGTGTGTGTGTATGTTGTTGTGATTAGCTAGCAACATTGTTTCCCCAGCAAAACTGAAGTTTTGCCTGTGTCTAGTTTGTAGTTTGTACAGACCTACACTGTTGTTAATGTCGTTAATGATAGTGCGTTTCTGTGTGTGCCTGTGTGCGTGTTATTGGTGTTATGGATTGAAAACAATAAGACAATAGACCCGGATGGTGGACACCTGCGTGTGTGTGTGTGTGTGTGTGTGTGTGTTTTAATCATTAGACCTGCCACGTTATAGTGTTGACTTGTTGGTTCAGATGTTCATGTGCAGTGGGAATGGTTGGTATCCCTGAAGCGTTTTCTCACATCATTCCTGTCATCCCTGAATGGTGGGATGTTTTTCCCAGCAAAGAAAAGAGAGACGTGCCGATCCTTGAGAAAGTTACCCGTTGTTTTGTGACTATCTCTTCATTCTTGTAGACAAATGGATCTTGTTTTTTTTTTTGGCTGCTCAGCTATGAAGCAGCGCCTCTCGAGCTGTTTTGGGACTCAGAGCCTTGCTCAAGGACATATAAGCAGGGCGGCAGGTTGCTGTATTTGGGGCTCGGGCAGTTTCTCCAGTCATCGCACCACTTTCATACTCCACGTATCAAAGGACTTATTTAGGCTTGACTCGACATCACTGGACGTGTTCCTAAACTCAGAGTCAAGTCATGACTCTCTGCAGACCCATCCAACAAAAGATGCTCAGTCTGTGTAGTCAGAGGTCGCCAAGCTGTGCTGTGGAGGGAAGACCTGTCTGGATCAGTAAAGGTCTTAGACAAGTCATTTTCAAAGTAAGGTCCGGGTACCCCAAAGGTTTTTGTGGCATCTCCAGAGAAATGAGGGGTAGTTTCACTTGACTACAGTTAGAATATATATTTATCAAGTGGAAGAATGACCATTCTCTTGGTAGAGTTTAGTCTTACCACTAAAGCCCAAGACAAAACAAGATTTTTCAAACCTTAACAGATGTTGAAAATGTGAGAGACCTCACACATAATGTCATAACCATAAATTTCAAGGTTTTTTTGGTCCTCTGGTGTGTGGAGAGCGCACACACACACCTCATGATTCGGCCAAAACATCACAACCACACACTTAACAGATTCCATTCACAATCAGCAACACTCGACCATGGTCCCGAGTCTCAAAAGCTTGAATTTTGCAGATCTCTCGGGATCAAACCTGCTCCATGCGTAACTTTTACAGATGCCGCCATGGCTGTTGTTGTGTTTATGACTTCTGCTGCTTCAGTTAGCTTGGCTCCCGATTGGCTGTCGGTGTTTCTCATGTGACAATCCACAGACTGCATCCTCGCCGTTCCTCGGGCCCCCCCCCCCCAACAATCCGGGATTGGATCACACTGTAAATATTGAACATGTTTAGTATTTTTAATTTTAAATCTTTGCAGCCGTGATGCCTTTCGGAACAGACAGGGGGAAGTAAAATGCACTCGCCACTGGAGATTCTGGCGAGATAATCTTTAGAATCATCAAAAAAAATTGTCAGAAGGGGGGAATCGGGCCCAAAATTGTCTGGATTATCTTGTCGTGTGGGCCGGTCTTAACTCAGCCCCTGCTGCTGTTTAGACAGTTTCACACTGCAGTCCTAACCTGTGTCAACTTGGGGGTCCATAACAGTGAAGGATCTGAGACCTCCTGTCTCAGCCTATGTTAAGTCTTTAGAGTATTTAAATCCTGTGTACATTATGATCTAATTAAGCTGATGGAAATAAAGCAGTGCTCATGGGTATATGTGCCTGTGTTAATGTGTGCGGTTAAGGTTCGGGAGTTAAACAGAGTACCAGGTCTGTCCGTCTGAACAACGCACACTGTTTAGATTTGTATTCATTCAGTAGTCATAGGGATTAAAACTGTAAGAGGAGCTACATGGGTGTTTCGGCGCCCCTCTATGACATCGTTTATGCTGGGTTAGGAAATGGACCAGCGTACAAGCATTTTTTTGTTTTTTTTTTTGACGAGAACTGAAATTTTTTACAATGGCAGGAAATGACATCATAGCTAACGACTTGTCAGTCCTCAAGGCACGCGCTGATATGTGTGTGTGTGTTTGTGCATGTATGTGTGTGTGCATGTATGTGTGTGTTTGTGTGTGTGTGTGTGTGTGTGTGTGTGTGTGTGTGAACACACTAACACAATCAAATGTGCTCATGCACTGCTGGTAAAAATGGCATAAAAGCAGAGACTCACACAGTTGTTGGACACGGCCGTAGTACATATACACATACTGTAGTGTACATGCACACACACACCACATACCCAGTGCTGACCACCTACAGTCCAGTCCCTCGTGCACAGTCAGTTAGTGATGCATGCATGTGGAACACAGCCCTTTTTCAGTTGGTGTGTTTGTGGCGGTGGTGGCGGGGGAGTGGTGTTGAAGATAAATGTGAAAATCGAGAGTACACGTTGGACTACTTGTCTGGATCCTGCCTATCCGTCATCAAAATGTTGTCAGTAGAGCAGCAAAGAAACTCCTGTTGGGGGCGCTCTACACAGCTACTGTAGTGTAGTGTGGGAAAGTACAGCTTAAAATGTGGAGAGTCAGTGAATTAGAACAAGTAGTAGACGTAGTAAACAGCATGACACTTTACTGAGCATTTGCTGCCAGTGATGCAACACTGTCCCTTTCTCTCTCTCTCTCTGTCTGTGTGTGTGTCTCCGTGTCTCTCTCTCTCTCTCTCTCTCTCTCTCTCTCTCTCTCTCTCTCTCTCTCTCTCTCTCTCTCTCTCTCTCTCTCTCTCTCTCTCTCTCTCTCTCTCTCTCTCTCTCTCTCTCTCTCTCTCTCTCTCTCTCTCTCACTGTCTCTCAATTCTATTCAGTTCAAAGGGCTTTATTGGCATGAAAGCTTTAAAAACAATGTTGCCAAAGCATCAAAGTGCAATTTGTCCAAGTATTTGGACAGTACACAATAACACTAATAATGAACATTAACACAACATTACACTGATCAATAAAGAAACAATAAAACAACAATAACAATAAAGAAAGAGAAGTAAATCAAAAGGCAGAGAGTAAGAGTCGTGAGGAGACCAAGTACAGACTAAGTGTGCTGTCTCTCTCGCTCTGTCTCTCGCTCTCTGTGTGTGTGTCTCTCTCTCTGTCTGTCTGTCTCTCCCTCGCTCTCTGTCTCTCTCTCTCTGTCTGTCTCTCTCGCTCTCTCTGTCTCTCACTCTCTCTGTGTGTGTGTGTCTCTCTCTGTCTGTCTGTCTGTCTGTCTGTCTGTCTCTCTCTCTCTGTCCTCTCGCTCTCTGTCTGTCTGTCTGTCTCTCTCGCCCTCTCTGTCTCTCACTCTCTCTGTATGTGTGTGTCTCTCTCTCTGTGTGTCTCTGTCTGTCTGTCTCTCTCTCTCTCTCTCTCTCTCTCTCTCTCTCTCTCTGTCTCTGTCTGTCTGTCTGTCTCTCTCTGTCTCTCGCTCTCTGTCTCTTGCTCTATGGCTCTCTCGCTCTCTCTCCGTCTCTCCCTGTGTATGTGCTGGGTACAAGGCGACAGCGAGGGTAATTACATAGCGTTGAGTCAGGGAGAGAGAAAGAAAGAAGGAATTGTTGAGCTTTGTTACAGTGACAGAGTGAGAGAGAGAGAGGGAGCGGGAGGGATGTAGGAGGAGAAGAGACTGACAGATGTTTGGTTCAAGAGAGGGAGAGCGAAGGGAGGCGAGAGAGCGAAGGGAGGCGAGAGCGGAGATGGCGAGAGGGAGGAGTTGAGATGACACAACAATGAGTTGTGTCATCCTGACGCTCAGTATCTTTTCTATATTTCCATTGAGCTGTTTTTTTCTCTTTTAATTAAGCAGCCAAAGAAAAGTTGGATGGAAACGCTGAGGAAGAACTTCTCCAGGGGACGTCGTTGTCAAATCTCTGTGGGCCACGCAGGCCAGAGGGTTGTGTATCGGCAACGTACTGATGAAAAAAACAACAAAAAAAGTCCTGTGATTGTTATTTGAATTGTAAAGACATGTAGAGATGTACTTCCATTTCAGTGCTTTGGAAATGTCAGATTACACGTATGCAGGCTTAGGATTTACCCAGTCATCATGAAAGCTTTTCCTGTGACACGGTTCCTGATTTGTAGGCCAGGGCCCGTCAGGCTCCTCTGCAGGATTTATTGACAAGGTTGCGCTGGGTTCCGTCACATGTAATATACTGGGTTTGTAATGGAGGTCTGCACGGCCTAGAAAATGTTTTTCATTAATTTTAGATTCTGAAGAGTGCTGGAAGTGGGGGGGGGGGGCATTCACAAGTTGAATAGGTTGTGTACGTCTCCAAACTCTGTGTGTGTGTGTGTGTGTGTGTGTGTGTGTGTGTGTGTGTGTGTGTGTGTGTGTGTGTGTTTGACAAAGGCAGCCATTACTTAGCCAGTTATATGACCTCATTGCATTGGGACACGCGCGTGCGCACACACACACGGACACACACACACACGCACACACACAAACCAGACACACAATCACAGTGGATCACAGGGGTGTTTTTGGCTGGAGAGACACAATGGGAGAAATTAGTAAGAGGACACCTGGATACGAGCCATAGACATGACATCACACGCACACGAACACACACACACACACACTGAAACAAAGCAGCATCACTGCTGAAGTGAGAGTTAGCTGAATACCAGTGTAATAAGCCGTCGTATAAGCCAGTAATAATATAATAGTATAGCTTATAATATATATCGCCAGTAATAATATAGTGTAGCCTATAATATATATACTATATAGTATAGTATTATATTATAATAGTACAATATAATAATAGTATAGTATATAATAGTATAGTAATAATATAATAGTAATAATATTATAGTTTAATAATACAATAATATAGTATAATAGTCTAAAGCCGAAGGAACGGAGAAGATCGTAGGTTCACACTTTAGCCGTGTAGGCAACTTTTTTTAATCAACGGTAAATCAGAGAGACAACAAAACCACAGCTCGACTGAGCGGAGGCGGCAAGAATAATCAGAAAACTGGCTGAACAACCATAACTTAACCCTGCGTTAACCTGCCAGGGCAACCCTGACTTAACCCTTAGTTCCTGGGGTGAATTCTATCCCCAATGCGTGTCCACCACAATAGTATATAATGTAATAGTATAGTAATGATATAACAGTAGTAGTATAAGCCAGTAATAAGCCAGTGTATAAGTCAGTGTGTATGTGTGTGAATGTCTGTCTGTGTGGATCTGGTCATCAACAGCACATGTTGCAGTAACTAAGGATCATTGATGATCGGGTAGGTTACTAAAATAAACTGTTTCTCCTCATCTGTCGTCATGTCTGCTTGTCTTTCTTCTGCAGTCGCCGGCTGGCTGGCTGACTGGCTGACTGGCTGGCTGTTTTTTTCCTGTTTGTCTGCATTTATCTGTATTAGTGTAGACAAGGTTAAGGATGCATCACTATAATGCAAAAGTAAAGTTGCTTGTGTTGTGACCTGGGACCTCGTGTATCAATCGCTACTACGAGCAAATTTGTGCACACACACCCATGGGATTTTTTAGCCCTGAAGTTTGTCTCACAGACCAGTGTAGAACCTGGGTAACCCCTGAATTTAGACGCCGATCGGCTAACACTGATGTCTTTGCAGGCCTGGAGGTAGACAATAGATTTTAGGAGGAAGGAATTACGAATAACCGTCATGCTTTGCTGCTGACTGTCAGACAATCTTGAGGGCTAAAAGATTCCATGGGTGTGTACACACAAATTTGCCCATAGTAACGATTGATACACGAGGCCCCTGCTTATTAAATACTTGCTTAGAAGGGGTTGCATTGTCGATATGACTAAGAGTGGACATGACCCTTCAAATTTTACAAGTAGTTAGCTGGTTGGTGGGGTTTATCACCCACCCTGATTATTTTGGGTGTAGGAAAACATGAACGTCATCTCCCATATTTAGCATTTTTGGCTGTGGGTACTTTTTGTCTGTGAGTCTCGTTAGCCACCCTGACAGACAACCACTTATTATTCTTGTCTCATTCTTTTCTCCCCAAAACATTTAATTTGGCTGTTAAACAGAACATGTGTCCGGTGAATGTCCAAAACTCAATTCAGGACCTTTGGCGGTTGCAAAAAAAGTTGGTTTTCTTATGCGAGCGTACCTGTTTGCTTCTCCTCTCGGTCTCTTAGGAGTTGGATTTTGGAAGAAGGATGTTGTTTTTCACAGGGGGGGGGGTCTCAAGAACAGAAGGCAGACTTTCAGAAGGGAGGCCTGATGAGGGCTTTGGGCAGGTTTATTGCAGCTTTATGGCAGAAAGAGGGATTTGTAAACCTGACTTGATCACTAGGGCTGTGAGTCCTTCTGCCCTCGACGTACCCATTCAAACCGAGCCATGTTAGTAACGTCAGGTACTTTTCACTTATTTGAATTATCACTCATCCAGGTAGGGAGGCTAATAAAGGGAAATACCCCACCTGGCCTATCATGCACTGTGCTTAAACCCAGTTTACGGGTTTGCATTGGCCTGACGCACAACATCAATACAGATTACCACTAGAGGGCGATGTTAACTGATCCCCTCAAGTTGGGATACAAAAAGAGGGGAAAAAAGAGATAAGAGACGGAGAGAGGAGCGAATAATACAAATGGAGTAAGGGGAAGAAAAGGAAAGAGAAAGAGGAAGAGTGAGAGATAGAGCGAGAAGGAGGGAGAGAGCTTACAGATCTGCCTTGTAAATCAGACTATCGTGTGTGTGTGTGTGGGTGTGGGTGTGACATCTTGGCCTGCTGATCCACTCCCCCATTAATCAGCTTTGCTCCTCAGCACCTCCCGTCTTGTCTGTCTGCCTGTTTGTGGATCATCCTGCTGATGTGTGCAGAGATGCGCCGATCCACTTCTTTTAAGTTCCAAACTTCCGACCCCACTCCAATACCTGAATCCGAATATCTGCCCGTACCGATACCAGAGCTCTTTTTTCTGAATATTGTTGTTGTTGTTGTTGTGTGTAAGGTACATGAGGCTGTAGTAAACCACACAGCACTTATTAAAAGAGGACAAAATACACAAAAATGCGTTAAATTCAAATTTATTCCAAAGCAATGTACTTGAACTGTAGTTTAAGTAGGCCTCACAAACAAACAGGTGTATGAGTGCGAGTCGCTATGGCAACTCATTTATTGTGTTAATTGACTTAAAGAGTCAAACTGTGCTATTTCCCCCCTCCAAATTACCCAAAAGAATTGAAAAAAAAATTTTTTTTTATAAAAATACCTCTCCTGTAGTCATTTTGTGTTAAAATGTCAAAAGATTTATATTTGTATATTTATATTGTTTGCTGGTGAAAGCCATAAAACACCACTGACTGAGTGGTGATCTGTAAACCTTTTGCTGCTGACTGACCTGGTGTGATGTGCACCTGATATGTCGCCTGGCAGCACTGACGCTGTTCCCCGAAACCTTTACCCATGTGTGCTGTCTGGAGGTAGTTTTTTTTTTTTTTTTTCATTCTCCAAGCCTCAATTAAATCAAATTGTGACAATAACCTGGATAAAGTGATGGAAGATTGTAAATTTGGTTGTTCACTTGTCCAGTGTGGAATCTGTGGTGCAGGTCCAATCCCCACCCATGTCTGTGTCTGTGTGTGTTTCCTGAAGAGAAATTATAACAAAAAGTACCGCTCTCGTCTGCCCGTCTCTCCCTCCCAAAACTTAGTCTGCAAAGGGGGAACAAAGACGAAAATCTGAAAAACAAACCATCAGGACGGAGAGAAAGAAAATAACACCCTGGGATTTGTTGCAGTTATTTCTTAGTTTTTTGTCTTTTCGTGCTCTTCCCTTTCTTGTGAACAGGTGCTTTTTTGTCTTGGTGACTTGCTTTCCGTTTCATGGAATCTGTTACCGTGCCGTTTGAGTCAGAGTCGTACTCCATTTCATCATCATCATCCTCCTTCTCCTGGCTCTCGGTGACAGGCGGGTCCGCCGCCGCCGCCGCCTCCCCCCCATCAGTCTGCAGCTCCTGCCCGGGCTCATCCGCAGCAGCTGGCGGGGAAGTTATGCACGCAGCAGCGCCGCTAACGCCACACACACCGGGTCCCTCTGATACTTTACCACATCATCTGCCGCCATTTTGTCTTTCTCTGACTCACGATGGCGCTTTGGAGACTCCAGGTTTACAATTTGTGAGGTTTCACTTGTTTCACCGCAGCCATCGATTGGCCTTACTCCCCCCAGCAACCCCCCCCCCCCGCCACCGCCCCTGTTTCATCCGCCTGGTCAGTGGCTTCCGCATCCTCCGCTTCCCGCTCTCTATGTGGGCAAACGAAGCGCTTGTGTCCCACGTCCCCACACTCAAAGCACTTCATACTACCTGAACTTTAAATAAACTACGGGTTTAAAGTTGCAGTATCACATATTTATAATTCATAAAAGCGTCAGAGTATGGAATCTGGATCGGCTGTTGATCGGTAACGTCAGTCCAATATCCGATGAATGAATTATGTCAGTATCGGCACCCGATACCGGTATTGGATCAGATCGGTCCCAACTCTAGGTTTGTGTGTATGAGAGAGAGAGAGCGAGAGCATGAGCGAGTGAGAGAGAGAGAGAGCGAAACTGTATTTGTTGCCAATTTTGTTCAGTAACCTGGTTATTCATTTGTAGAGGGAGAGATTTTATTGGCCTGTCTCTGAACCTCATTCACAGAATTTATTTAGTGTCAGTTGAGACCAGTAAGACCAGTAGACCTTGACGTTCAACACAGAAATCCAGCAGAGGGATTACTTTCGGGGTGTGTGGCCATGTGCTGTGTTTTACTGTCAGGAGCAATACAGGGAAATGTGTATTTGCTCTGTTACTTATGAAATAAAGCTCATTTGGAGTGAAATCTCAGCCTTTGTGTGTCCACCAAGTCAAGTCTCCTGCTCATGGTGAGCAGGTCTTTCGGGGGTTGTCTCCTGATCCCATCACTGACAGCTTAGTGGTTGTGGTGTCTCGGGCTTTGGAGACGGATTTGGTAGTATTCTCCAGTGTTTGATGGTGGACACCAGTAATATTGTGGAGCTTTGTGGTTTTGTTCTAACAGTGGAACAGAGAGGCCTCAGGCAACACAGTCACACACATAGACAGACACACACACACTGACAGACACACACAGCCGCACACACACATACACTGACGAACACACAACCACACAGAGGCACACACAGTAAGATCCACATGTAAATACACGCACGTGTGGATGACCCATAATCCTCTATCTCTCTTTTCTCTTGTACTGCTCTACCTCTTCCTCTTCTTTTTCATCTTGCCGCTTCTCTCCCCCCCCCCCACACCCCTCAGCATCTGGTTCCCCCTCTTTCTTTCCCTCCCTCTCCTGGGAGACAAAGACACCCTCCCCCCTCCCACCCCTCCTCCCCTTTTCTCATTTTCTCTCCCTCCCCCTCCCTTATGTCACAGCAGGCTGCCCCTCATGTGTATGATCCAATCTCTCTCTCTCTCTCTCTCTCTCTGTCTCTCTCTCTCTCTCTCTCTCTCTCTCTCTCTCTCTCTCTCTCTCTCTCTCTCTCTCTCTCTCTCTCTCTCTCTCTCTCTCTCTCTGCCCCTTCCTTCCCTCTCACACTTATGCGCTCTACGTCACTGTGTGTATGTGTGTGTGTGTGTATGTGTGCGAGTGTGCGAGTGAGTGAGTGAGTGAGTGTGTAGTGGTAATAGTATTAGTAGTAGTAGTTGTAGAAGGAGGAGGAGGAGGAGGAGGCAGGATTCTGAACCTAAGCTGACATTAGCCATCATTGTCACTTTAGCCAGCTAGCGCACCACTACGCTAGCTCAAGACCCACAGACGACTGGGAGCGTGGCTCTGAGATTTGGACAGTCCCTCTCTCCTCATTCTTACACCCAGTCTTTTGGGGTCATACTCATCCCTTTCTCTTCTCTTCTCTTCTCTTCTCTTCTCTTCTCTTCTCTTCTCTTCTCTTCTCTTCTCTTCTCTTCTCTTCTCTTCTCCTGTCCTCTCTTTTCTCTTCTCTTCTCTTCTTGCCGCTCCTCTTCTCTTCTCTTCTCTTCTCTTCTCTTCTCTTCTCTTCTCTTCTCTTCTCTTCTCTTCTCTTCTCTTCTCTTCTCTTCTCTTCTCTTCTCTGGATAGGAGTTTCTCAATGGAAGGACTGTATCATGGTAAGGATTGTATCACACACTAGTGTGTATATGTTGTGTTTGTCCAGAAGCATGCGTAAAAGTGTGTGTGTCTGCAGTGTGCGTAGCCCATGTGATGTAAAGGCTTAATTGTAGTTAATAGGCCAGAGCAAATGTAATTAACCTAATTAGAAAGAAACGCTTAGTGAGTGTAGCGTATTGCTGGTGATGATGATGATGATGATGATGATGATGATGATAAGCTTACAAAAACCCAAATGGAACATTTTGGTGTCTACAGTTGATCTCTCCGTTGCCTGTCTGCTCATATCAAGGTCTTTTCCTACATTTCTGTTCTGCATTCTAGTCACTTCAGTGCATATTTATTCTATTCTATTCTATTCTATTCTGCGTGGCTCTCTTTTGCCATTCTATTCCGTTTTGATCAGTTGTGATGTATTTGGTTCTGTTCAGTTGGTTTCTGAGCTGTTCGTTTGACCTACTGAAGGTTTGGTGAATCCTGCTGCAGATAATCACATTACAACCAGGCCAACTGTGTTTTGTACACGTAACTAACACACCAGAGCGTGAGATAGAAGAGTGTATTTTAGAAAGTACGAGTGTGTGTGTGTGTGTGTGTGTGTGTGTGTGTGTGTGTGTGTGTGTGTGTGTGTGTGTGTTAGTATATACCTCACTGTGTCAAGGCGTTTAAATAATTTGAGAGCTGGAGAGGATAATAAAGGTAAGTACACTTAACTGAAGGACAGATTCACCACTGTGCATGTATGTATGCAGGAGTGTGTGTGTGTGTGTGTGTGTGTGGGTGGGTGTGTGTGAGAGGGAGATAATGTTAAGATGCGTGGGCTGTGTTTCAGCACATGCTCATATATGATTCCACATGTATACACGTGTTTTCGTCTTTTATGTATATTTCTGCATCTACATGCACGTGTGTGTGTGTGTGTGTGAGAGAGAGAGAGAGAGAGAGAGAGAAGAGGAGCAAGTGTAGGCGTGCAGTGACAATCTGCCTGAGGCGTAGAGTTGTTTCTGGGTTAGATCATATATATTTCAGTGTGTTTTAATTTTTCGACCCTAGTTTATTATTGATAGAAAATCGCTAAACAGGAAAACGGGCTACAGGGAGCAAGCTTGCCCTGCACATGCACATGCACATGCACATGCACATGCACATGCACACAACTCACCCAACTCCCTATCTGCCTAACTGTCTTTCTGCTTGTCTGTCTGTTGTCCGATGTGTTTATGTCTTTGGCTGTCTGTCTGTGCTTCTGTGTATGTGTCTGTCTGTCCAAAGTGTCCTTGAGAAAGACACCAGTTTATGTTTGGGGGAGATTTCGTTGTTGATGATTGATAGATATATTATGTAACGTCCACGGATAAACAGTCTCACTAGCCCTTGGCTAACGGGTCGGACCCTCTAGTTGACTGGTTAACATAGTCGCCGTGGTGCGGGAGACCTGGGTTCGCTTCCCGGCTGCCCCCCGAATTCACTACATTGGTGTCAGAAGTGGGATGGTGAGACCGTGAGGCCATCGGGAGCGCGTGTGCCCGGAGGCGTGAGGGAGCTGATATGCTGAGGCGCAGGGATGCGCTTCCCGAAGGAGGGGGGTAGTGTAACGTGCACGAATAACTAGACTCGCTAGCCCTCGGCTAACGGGTCGGACCCTTTAGTCGACTGGTTAACATAGTAGCCCGTGGTGGGGGAGACCCGGGATCATGTTCCAGCTGCAGTGGTTCCTGGCTACCCCCCAAATTCACTACACACACACATATATATATATATATATAGATATAGATATATATACACACACATATATAATCATAGACATTTGATTGACACTCTTCCATGCTAACTTAGGATCTTCTAACAAAGACAATGTTTTTTTTTCTTTCTAAGTATAGTACTTGGCACAGATATGACCCATGGTACCATTTAAAACTTGGAAACAGACATACAAAGGATCGTAACAGTGACCTGATCTTTTTGTTTGATCCTTATCACATGTCTCAGTTTCATTTATGTACTTGTCGCACAGTTTGGTAGTATTTGCACATTATTTACAGTCAACTTATTTACAATTTTTGCTTCGCTGCACCTTCCTTCAGAATATGTCTTGTCTTGTTGCGGTATCTTTTTCAGCGTAGTGCGTTACTAGGAGCTGACATTGGACTGCTATGGATGGGTTGTTTGAGGTAGTGGGTGAACACTGGCTTCTTTTCCATATGGAGAAAAATAGTGGTCGGTATCATCAGAAAATCCAGTTTGTGCGTTGCTGCTTGGTTTCTTTTATAACCAGCCCGCTCAGCTATACATCATGTATTTACTTTTTACCACCACACTTTCTGCGCCAGTCAACCTGGGCATTATCACCGCACTCCAACGCTGTAGTGCAGCGGCGTGTGTGTGTGTGTGTGTGTGTGTGTGTCCATGTGAGCTGTCATGAGATTTATTGACCTTATTTTTTGCGTGCTAGTACTATAGGACTCATCTGGAGTAAGCATCATTTGCGTGAGTGTGGGGGGGGGCGGGGGTCTCCATTTTATTTTGTGTCAGTGGGTCTGCATAATTGCTGCTAATTTTCTGCCATGTTTATTTTGCTGTGAGTAATGAAAGTGAACATCCACGTGTGTGTGTGTGTGTGTGTGTGTGTGTGTGTGTGTGTGTGTGTGTGTGTGTGTGTGTGTGTGTGTGTGTGTTTTTCTACACACGTTTGATAGCTCTTTGCAAAATGAGATATCCTATTTGAAGATGGCCACTCACACAAGTAAGACATGTTACACATATGAAACATTTTTATATGCACATGGAAAAAAGTTTGTGTCCTTGTGTGTGTGTGTGGGTGTGGGTGTGGGTGTGGGTGTGGGTGAGAGAGAAACCTGCAGGTGTGATGAGTGCTTCAGGGGTGTTTTGTTGAATCCAAGCTCCAGTAACACCCCCTTTGTCCCGAGGGTCTGACACACACACACGCACACACACACGCACACACACACGCACACACACACACACACACACACACACACACACACACACACACACACACACACACACACACACACACACACACACACACACACACACACAGGCGTGTATTTGCTCGGCTAGAAGGTTTACTGTTAGCCATGGAGCGCCGAGGTAGAACGGCTGACTGTTTTCCTCAGGGAGGCAAAATGTCCCCTGTCCTCCCCTCTCCCTTCTCCTCCCCTGTCCTCCCCCTGTCCTCCCTCAGCAGCTAAGCAGCAGTTGGCCTGACTGGCGTGAATCAATAAGATCGAGTTGTGCTCTACAATAAACCCACGAGAGGCTGCCGTCTTGTCTGTTTCAAAAGGGCAATTCAATTTACTCCCCCAAGAAAGTAAATTAGTGGGAAGGAACATCCGCATCTTCGGCCATTATTTAGCGATCATCTGCTTTATAGCTCCTGGTCAGTTTGAACTGTATGGATAACCTTTCCCGACAAAATTCTCACACAACAAATATTCTCATGCTGACCTGAGGCCGTTGATTTAGACACCCCAAGGTATTTTTCAGTTCAAACACTGTACAGATTTGTAAGGTTCCATGAGGAAATTGGGAGAAGATGAGTGATCCTCCACCCCTGAACTGCACCTGGACGGCATGCCCACATTCTTCTTCTGCAAACGCCTGGCCGTTACTGGCTGTCGGTCAAATCAAAGTCCCTCTCCTTACAAAATCCCCACAGGACCATTCTGTGTAGTTTCAGTTGTCTCTACACAAGGCTGAGCGTTTTCGGTTTTTACCCATTTTCACCAAAAAATACCCAGATTTTTAAACTGATTTTCACCCGGATGTTATGTTTCCACGGATCCAACAGTTTTTCCTGTTCGTGTGAGGTTATGTAACAGTGTCCTCTTGTGGCGAAATTCGACGTGCTGGGTGGCTTTGAAAAATAAAAAGCGAAAACGCTGAGCCTTGTCTGTACATCAAGTTGTGGAAGACTGCAGCGCTGTGAATGCTGTCCCATGTCTCATGGGACCTGTGAGCAAACTCTTTCTGAAAAACTGACTAAACAAGATGCAATATTGTGTTTGTTTCAGTCAGCCGGTGTTGTGTGACTACCGAGTGTAAAAGCATTTACCAGTATCTAAATTTGGCTTTTCTATAGTCTCTTATTCACAACTTAAAATTGTAGGTAAAAGCACACTTAAGGAAAGAGACAAAGTCTTTCTTTCACCCCTCTTTCTTTCTCCATTGTGCTAACTACCAACACTACTGACCAGTGGTTAACGCACAATTATACACAGCACACTATTATGCAGACATGCAGTCTCTGTCAACTATAGTGTGTATTTGTGCACACATGCATGTGCATGTTTGTGTGTGTGTGTGTGTGTGTGTGTGTGTTTGTTTTAATTGTGAGTGTGATGCGTTAACGATGGCAGACACACCTCAAAGCACCTATGTAGTATTTACCATAACGTATTGTCACAGAGACAAACATAGATACAAAACAGAGATTCTGCAGAGTGCGTGTGTGTGTGTGCATGTGTGTGTGTGTGTGTTGTTATTTCCTCTGAAAAAGTGGCTAACTGTAGCTTGCCAGTCACCTGCAGAATGATAAGACAGCAGTTTGTGAAAATGTGAAAATACAGCAGCTATAACTGTGATAAGTATATTCATGCCAACATTGCTTAGCAATTTTTATTTTAGTAGAGATTTGAGAGCTAATATTGATATTTTGGCCTGTTGTCATTTTACTTTCATCTTTTCCTTTTCCTTCCCTTAACTTAACTTTCCTTTCCTTTCCTTTCCTTTCCTCCCCTCCCCTCTATGTGTTTGTGTGTGGCTCTTTAAGACAGCTTGAAGAGCAGGTGTTTTGGGGCCCCTGCCAGTCGACAGACTGTGTGTGTGTGTGAGTGTGAGTGTGAGAGAGAGAGAGCTTCATGCCCAGCTCTGACATATGGGCAGTGTAGGTCGTTTGGTAGGCTGGAGAGCAATTAGCACCACTCTACCACTCTGGCAGGGTGTTTCTTGAATATAAATTAAATATAAAATTTATTCATTAAACGCTTTTCTAAACATCCATCCATTATCCAAACCACTTGTCCTGCTCTCAGGATCACAGGGATGCTGGAGCCTATCCCAGCAGTCATTGGGCAGCAGGTGGGGGGACACCCTGGACAGGCCGCCTGGCCATCATTAGGCCGACACCCACATTCACACCTAGGGACAATTTAGTGTGGCCGATTCACCTGACCTCTGTGTTTTTGGACTGTGGGAGGAAACCAGAGCCCCCAGAAGAAACCCACGTTGAGACAGGGAGAACATGCAAACTCCACACAGAGGACGACCTGGGACGATCCCCCCAAGGTTGGACTACCTGGGGCTCAAACCCAAGATCTTCTTGCTGTGAGGCGACCGTGCTAACCTCTACGCCACTGTGCCGCACTTCTTTAAACAGTATTAGAAAAAAACAATACTAAATTAAAGAATCTTATGTAAAAAAAAAAAAAGTAAAGAATAAATTGTTCACAATTTGATAAAAAGACAAAGTTAATGTCAACATACAAAAAAGTGTTTGAAAAGTAACTTAAAAAACAAGGTTTTGATTTTGGCAGCCACAATAAGTCCATGGGATTTTCCAAAGCTGCAAAGCCTCGATGTGAAGGACCAGGAGCGCCCTGTCTCTGGGTCTCCTGCTTCTCTCAAATTTAATTCCATTAAACTCCTTGGAGTTTAATTCATTTTGGAGTATGTGAGTGATGGAAAAAGACAGACAGACAGACAGAGAGAGACACACACACAGGGAGACAGTAATGTGATGGTAGTCTGTCGGCAGTTGCTAGACAGATGGGATCTTTTAGCCTTCAGGTCTATCTAAATGTCATTATAGACACTTTGACACTCACTCTGTCATCCTAACTAGCTATAGATCAGTTAATTGCAGCCCATTTTAGCTATTTAGCCAGAAATTGGCCCGGTGGCCATTTCCTTTCCTGAGAGTGCTGACACAAAGACGGTGTTTTAATGAAACCGAAGTGTCCACAAATTTCATTAACAGTGGTTCATAAAACACTAATGTATGATGGCGAAATCTTTTAAACTGTAGAATGGCTGTTCGGGTAGCGTAGCGGTCTATTCCGTTGCCTACCAACATGGAGGATCCCTGTTTGAAACCCTGTGTTGCCTTTGGCTTGGTCAGGCATTCATTCCCACAGAGACAATTGGCCGTGTCTGCGGGTGGGAAGCTGGATGTGGGTATGTGTCCTTGTCGCTGCACTAGCGCCTCCTCTGGTCAGTCTGGGCGCCTGTTCAGGGGAGAGGGGGAACTGGGGGGGAATAGCGTGATCCTCCCATGCGCTACGTCCCCCTGGCGAAACTCCTCACTGTCAGGTGAAAAGAAGCGGCTGGCAATTCCACATGTATCGGAGGAGGCATGTAGTAGTCTGCAGCCCTCCCCAGATTGGCAGAGGGGGTGGAGCAGCGACCGGGAAGGCTCAGAAGAGTGGGGTAATTGTAATTGGCCAAGTACAACTGGGGAGAAAAAAGGGGCGAAACCCCCCCCCCCCAAAAAAAAGTAGAATAATTGTAGAATAGGGCAGCATGGTGGCCCAGCAGTTAGCGCTGTTGCCCCGCAGCACGAAGGTCCTGGGTTCGAAACCCAGGCCGTCCCAGGTCCTTTCTGTGTGGAGTTTGCATGTTGTCTTCGTGGGTTTCCTCTGGGCACTCCGGTTTCCTCCCACCATCAAAAAAGACATGCATGTTAAGGTTAATACTCCTGTCTGTGCCCCTGAGCAAGGCAGTAGGACGAAATAACTGGAGTTGGTGTCCGGGTGCTGCACGGCGCCTGCCCAATGCTGCTAGCTACACAGCTAGGATGGGTTAAATGCAGAGGGTAAATTTCATTTGCATGTATGTACAAAATGACTAATAAAGAGTATTCTATTCTAATCTATTCTATTCTATTAGCAAGATGTGTCTCTATGAGCATGAGGTGGGGCATGTTTCTAATACACTGATGTTGGCCTACAATCTTGGAAACTATTCTGGTCCCCTGACAAGATGCAACACTCGCTACATGAAGGGTGCTAAGAGGAGGTTGCGGTAAAATACCGCTAATTTCTCTTGGTCCACAGAAGCACATGGGCATCTGCATACACACATACACAAAAATCCAAATGCAACGTAGTATGTTCCTGTACTCAGGCTCACCCTTACACACAACCACACATACAGTATAGTGTCTTCGTGTCATATTACTTGGAGCTCTGTCAATACATATACCATGAGTCACCTCCGTGGCATTTCCTTTCTGTGTGGTTTTTTTGTTTTGTTGGCATGACATCATTATCATCATTGACAGCCCTCATTGATAAAAGTCCTGTGTGTGTATGTGTATGTGTGTGTGTGTTCATCAAGGGTGTCTATAACACTTGGGCACTTGGCCCCTAGCCGTCCATCCAGACAAGGCCCTATCAGTGGGAAGTAATCTGTCAGGGTTGATCTACGAGTCTGCTTTAACAGGGTGTAGAGTTTCTAAAAGGTTTCTCCGGGGCTTCCTGTGGGAGGCAGGGGACTATGGAGTTCACGTATGGCAGTAATTTGGAGAACTTGGAATCAGCGGATCGTTCGGTTCACCTGGGGGATCAGGACTGTCACTTTGATTCACAGCTTGCAATCAAATTTGAACCCTGTGCACTATTCAGCATCTAAATGAATGAACACGTGTTCAATTGTCTTGTTTTTTTATTGATTTATTTTTGCACGCCCCTTGCAGCATGCGTGCCAGTGGCATTTCCCATCAGATCAAGAAGTCGAAGGATGCAGTGCCGTTTTAATGCAAGAGGATTTCTTATCTGAAGGGGTTATCTTAGTGGCGAGCCAACAAGGCATCTGGAATTATTCTACTTTTGATTCTTTTGGTGTCAGAACTGAGAGCGTTTCGTAAACTCTGCAAGCGTCCCTGTGTCGCCACTCGTTTTCCAACGTGTCGGTGAGGTGGCCAAGGCGTTGGGTTGGACTGAACCGCATACAGTACGACTTTCGCACAACTGCCAGATAGCCATCATAAAACCATCTCGGCCTTTTCCCCCAGTATGTGATATTTTTATTATTGATGACTCTCCAGAGCATAGCTGAAAGGCTTTTTGTTGTTATGATGTGGTTTCATCAAGGGGGGCGCTGTGGGACTAGGACTACCTCGGGTTAAAGGATTCCAACTAAAGAGCGACGCAAAAAGCTATTTTAGTGGCAAATCTGTATAAATGACTATAGGAAAAGTCAGACAAAACAAATTCAGAGAATGAAGGAATGGAAAAGGGAATGCAGTTCCCGCGAGTCAACCAAGCTCACCGCTCTGTTTCTCCGTCTGTTTTTCAGATATTTCAAGGATCGCCTACTACACAGGGGAGCAGAACTTTGCTCCTCATGTCGTTTCATGCACACCTGCTATTCGTGATCCATCTGCAGCTTCATTGACTCAAACACAGGTTTTTGAACCCAGTTCCCAAAATGGGGACACGTGGCCCACCAGGGGTCCTTGAGAGAGTTCCGGGGGGGTCGATAATAGATGAAGAGGTGCTGAAGGTAATAAATACCCAAACATGGTTTTGGAGGTGTAAACTAAATGATATGATTGTACGGTGATGAAACACATCAATGCCGGTTTTAATGTTGGCATTTCTTAGCAAATTTATAAAAATCGGCATTTCTTGGTTGGAAAATGGCTTAACACGCCGTCTGCTGGTGTAAATCGGCCCCTGAACCTTGCAAGGCCAATGCTGACTCAAGAGTCGATCAGTTGGACCTTATCTACGTCAAGAAATTTTAAGTAAAAAAAGAGTGTCAACGCCCTCTAATCAGAGGTGGGCGACCCACCTCCCCCTTCCGTCTGCGGCGCATCTGCGTCACGACAGTTCGGGGCGTCTTCGCGTCTTCTGCCTCACACACCCACCACCTCCGCCCCCACCCCACTCTTCGGCCCCTCCTCGTCCCCCCTCTCAGGCCCTTGCCCACTTTGTAGGATTTTTCCAGATTATGCAGTGGGTGGAGTTCTGCTCAGACCTGGGGGAGAAGTTACGCTTTACTCGTTTTTTTGTTTTTTTTTTTAACATGAAATGGTGTTTTAACCCAGGGATTCTATAAAGACACCTAAGCCAGTCCGGTCCAAACTGAGTCAGATCATCAGAGAAAATTCTGGAATGTAGTTTTTTTCAAAGGACGGAAGAAGAAAGAATGAGTCAGGGAGGGAGAGGAAGAGAATTAAGTGTGTGTGTGTGTGGATGGGTGTGGGTGTGTGTGTTTGTATGAGTGGGGGTGATTGTATATATATATTGTTTGTTTGTTCATGTGTTTGTGTGTGAAACACTCTTCTTGTCGTTACCTCAGGGGAAGAATAAACAGCCCAAAAATTGTCCCTGGAGGCCTTGAACTAATAAACACACACACACACTGAGTTATTCTGCAGTTGTACTGATGAGAAGAATACACCGTGTGTGTCAATGTGAGTCAGACGTAAAAACAGAGCGAATAGAGCAGGGCACTGTGGGAAAATTGTGTGTGTGTGTGTGTACACGTTTGTATTTTCTTGTGTGTGTCCGTCTCATTAGTGCAGACAGGGCTGAGGGAATGATTGAACACTGCTCTAGTTGGGTATGACTCACTCATTTTATCATCATAACTACATGCACACTCCACACAGATATCACACACACACACACACACACACACACACACACACACACACACACACACACACACACACGTCTTAGAGCATGTATTTCTGACTTTGATTCATTAAACTCAAGTTTAGCAGTGTTAATTTAGGATACCGACTTGTGATACCCTGCAGGTGTATATGATAGCCCCCGCCTCACAATGTACTACGCAACAAAACCTTTATTTATTTATTTGATCATTCATTCATTCCCCTCTTTTCTCCCCAATTGTATCCGGCCAATTACCCCACTCTGCAGACTACCACATGCCTCCTCTGATACATGTGGAGTCGCCAGCCGCTTCTTTTCACCTGACAGTGAGGAGTTTCGCCAGGGGGACGTAGCACGTGGGAAGATCACGCTATTCCCCCCAGTTCCCCCCGAACAAGCACCCCAACTGACCAGAGGAGGCGCTAGTGCAGCAACCAGGACACATAC